>NW_027449910.1:0-17216 GCF_964194025.1 Convolutriloba macropyga
AAAAACTAGTGCAATAGGTACTGTTAAGTTTTAATTTGAAAAAAAACCAGCCAAGTTCCCGAAAGCTTGTTTAAATTTAAGTAGTCCAATTTTTGTTTAGAATTTCGGAGTAGCTCAGCTTATTTTTTTTTTGGCAGTTCACGGCATTTGTATTTTTGATTCTTATAATAGTAAAAATAAATTGTTCTCGAGTGGGATGTACACCTCTTTGCAACACATATGGTATATATTATGTTCCAAAATAGCAAATCTACTCGACAGGTCATCAATAGGTCCAAAAGTTCATAGTCTAGCGATGACCAGTACCATTACTATGATGAAGGTGTGAATGCGTGGCGTATCATGTTATGAGAAAATAGGGGGAAACCTCAAAACCTTATTCTGAATTTTATGAGATCTATGGAGTTTTTGTTAATAAAACGCAGCAAAGAGTTCTAAGTTGTCTGCGAAAAAATTGTCCCTGAAACTAGATAAAAATTTCTAAAGTTCTCTTACACAGAGATGTTGCACTTCTAAAACAAAATTAAGAAACACTTTTAAAATGAAGTTAAGCAATTTTCGTATTCTTACTCCTAATCTTCTAGGACTTAGGCCGCTGCTTTTGTTTGCAGTTTTAAGTTGCTTTGATTGGATTCTTTTTGCTTGCAGTGTTTCAATTTCTTTTCTAGTAATTACATTTTTGGGACAATCAATATGGCATTCTACTCTCAATATTTCAGCTAATTTTTTCAACAGTTCAAAAAGGTGCATGACTCTAATCGAATAAATGTGATTTGATTCGCGTTCCAGGCCAGTGGAGGTTGATTTAGGTTTATTAAAAATAATTCTTTTAATTTGCTTTTTTTACTCAAGTGGCAAAATTAATGCTTTGTTACTTGTTCCGTAGACTAGTACGCCATAGCTCACAACAGGCTGGACGTAAACTTTATATGTTAGTAACAATTGTTTAACAAACAAAATTGATCTGAGCCGGTAAAAAAGTCCTGAGAATTTGTTCAGTTTTGAGCAAAAGTTTTTAATAGGATCGCCGAAATTCAGATTGTCATCCAATACTATACCTAAGTATTTCATTGATGATCTCTGTGTTAGGTTTATCTCTTTCAACTTTATTTGTTGCTTTGAATTTTTCCGTCTGGTTTTCATGTTCATAGAACAAGTTTTTTCGTAGTTCATAGTTAGTTTGTTTTTTATGAGGTAATCACTAACCAGGTTCAAAGATTGGCTAAAAACTTCAGTTGTTGATTCTCCTTTTTGTTTGACAACAGTATCGTCAGCGTATAAGGTCAAACAGTTCTGACTACAGTAATCATCTATGTCGTTTATGTACACAAGAAAAAGAAGTGGTCCAAGTACTGACTCTTGTGGTACCCCATAATCGACTTCTGCAAAATTGAATTATACATTTCCTGAATTTACACAGTGCTGCCTTTTGCTCAGATAAGATTTCAAAAAACTTTGCATGTGACCACTCAATCTCAAGTTGTTTAGTTTGTCCAAAACAATACTATGTTTAACTGTATCAACTGCTTTTTAGAGATCGATGAACACAGCTTTAGTTTCTGTAATACCATCCTCCCAATCTTGCCTGATGCTCTCAATAAAAGGTACCAAGGCTTCAACAGTGCACTTTTTTGGCGTAAACCAAAATTGATTTTTGTTTAGAAGTTTGAATTTTCCCAAAAAATTTAGCATTCTTTTCTGAACCAATTTCTCAATCAGTTTTCCTGTTGTTGGCAGCAAACTGATTGCTCTGTAATTTTCATCAACTTTGGGATCTCCTTTTTTATACAGTGGAATAATTACGGCTTTCTTTATGCACTTCGAGAAACGCTGTTTTGATAACATTTGTTGACCAAATAGGTAAGAGTCGGGACAATAGCAAACTGTATTTTCTTGAGTATAAAATTGTTGAGTCCATCAAAATCTGAGCTGTATTTATTTTTCAGGTTTCTGATTGCCACGGATAGCTCTTTTTCGCTGACTTTGTGTAGACACGAGCTATTGACGCTTCTGTTTTTGTGTTGTTTTTTTTCCTTCTGTAATCAGTTTATCAGCTAACGTTTTTCCAAAGGTGGTGAAAAGTTTGTTGAAATTTTCAGTCTCTTCCTGCGTTATATAGCTTGGTGTTTTTTTTGTGAGTCTCCTCCTAAAATTATGATAGTTTTGAAGAATTTTTTGTTAGTACTCTTGGCCTTCCTGAATAAAAACGTTTGATAAAAGTTTCTCCTTTTTTCGAGCACTCTTTTCTGTAGTAAATTTCTAATTTTATTATATCTCTTTTTATTATCATTTGTTTTCTGTTGCATGTATCTTTGACAAAGTTTTTGCTTTTCTACAAGGTTTTTATTTGAGTTATCAATCCATGACTTATGTCTGAGAGCCTTTGATTTCCTCTCTGGCACATAATGGTTTATTTCATCAATAATGGTTTGTTGAAATTTTTCAAATGATGAGTCGCAGTCCAAGAGACAAAAAGTATCTTGAAAACCTTGTAATTTGTGTTTCATTTTGAACACTAGCTTTTCTAACACATAATTGTTTTCTAGGATAACCCAATGTCTGTAGTATTGTTGCATTTTTAAACCTGTTTCTTTCGTTTCCTCATCTAGTTCAGTTTGAACAGTGTAGTGATCAGTTATTGTAGATTTTAGAACTTCATATTTCACCTCCTGTGAGCAAAATACTATATCAATTCTTGTTTGAGAATTAATGGTGTCCCTGGTGAATCCTGTCAGAGACATATTGTTGTGATCATACCATCCGAGAACACTTTCTAAAGTCAAAAAATTTGCATTTGTTTTTGTGTGATCAATATTTAAATCTCCACACATTAGGTGCATCCGTTTTGGATTGAGTGTTATTTTTTCAAAATATTCCTCGAAAGTTTTTGAAAACTCTGATAAACTTGTATTAGGTTTGAGGTATATAACAGTCAAAACGAGATATCTTTCGTAATTTTTGCGTTCAATTTTGATAGTTAGCAATTGACAGTTCCTACTTGAAAATTTCTGCAGAACCGTTTTCACCACGCCTTCCCTCACAAATATTGCAACTCCTCCTCCTTTTCCTATTTGCCGGTTGCTTGTATCAAGCAGCTGGTAACTACTAAGCGATAAACATTTGATGTTGCTGTCATCTTTGAGCCACGTTTCGATTAGGCATATAGCCAATGGCTGTGTTTCTTGTTGCTCCAAAAAAAAACCCGAAATGATTTAAATTTTTATAGATTGATCTGATGTTCTGCAGTAAAATAGTATTTCTCATTGTTTAAAATATTGCAAGCTCTTAACTGAATTAGAACACTTTTACCACTCGTTTATTGTAAAATGAAACTCCCTGTGCGTTCTTTTTTACACGGTTATCAAATCAAAACGAATGAAAACCGACTGGTTGACACGTTTTCCGCGAATATCACAAAAAACATGTCTCATGTTGGTATTGTTATAAACTTTTCTGGTTTTCTCGAGGATTCATTATGAGTTGTCATTCGTTATTTGCGAATATCACAATTTCCAAACGACTGAAAATGAGTCTCGAGCTGTAAACAACTAATCTGCGTATATAGCAAGATTTTTTTTCCTCCTGATGTTCTATTCACTGTTAAAAAGTTTTGTAGAGAGTGATAAAAGCGACGAGTCGGTTCATTCTGACTTTAAACCTAATTTATTTTTTAGATTTGTTTTGCTTGGAATGGGTGTTGACAAAAATTTCTGTATTTTTGTCAAAACCTAAAAAAAAACCTTTTTGAAATTTTGAGATTCTATTTATAAAAAACTGAGATTCAATATATAAACAAACACCCCCAATCTCCATTTCTAACAAAAATCCTGGCACATGAACATTGTATATTTATAAACTCATAGTATCTAACTTTTTTTACAATTGGACGCAAAGATAATGGCACCCAAATGATGCGTTTTTTCTTGTCTTATTGCTCAATTGAGTTCTATGGTATCTTAGGTTGATTCTCATTTAAATATTTCCTTGCAAACAAACAAATGCTGATTTAGAGAATAGACATTCAGAATAGCGCAGTTGCCGTTATTGCGTCAGTCTGATAAAGCAATCCGTGCAATTACATAATATTTAATTGTCAAGTCTTATCCTATCATTTAGTTATTCATCCAAATCAATGAAGAGCAATCATAATGATATATAAAAGATGACAATTTTTTCGTGCTCTAGTTATGATATGAAAAACGATTTCAGAACCATTAGATTTCGTTACCAAGAGCAGCTAGCTCCCAAAACGACAAAAAAATGATGGATTACCAAATTCGAGGCGTAATGATACAATTTTTGCCAGATAATGAAATTTGTAGATTTTCAAATTTTGTTGAGCAATTTTATTAATTAAACCGGCAGCAGTGACTGCCATTGACTAAATCCTCGCCAGCTTCACTTGTAGATTGTTCTGCTTATTACAAAGGATATTCTTAATTTCAATAAATCTTATAGTCCTATCAAGAAGGGCGAGTTTTTTCTCCACAAATCAATAGAAAGCGCTTACTTTAAGATGAACCAGGCCAATGTAACGCTCGAGATGTGTTACATTGAGGCTGTTGAGTTAAATTTGGTGGACATTTTTTTGAGCAGCGTGTAAAATGGTGGACATTTTTGGGCAGTGTATGCTACAAAAAAAACAATTAGGGTTATATGCACCCTTCTTTCAGTAAAATCTGGAATTTATGTTTATAATGGCTTTAGGAACAACTCTACGGAGAAAATACTTCTTATTATTAATAAGTTTCGGTGTTTTGAACTTTTTTATTTACGCCAAATTAAAAAATCTTTGCAACTGCCATATAGATTGTCGTCGGTAAAAAAAGTAGGAAGAAAATCAGTTGACAGAAAATATTGGAATATCATTTCTAAAACTGATATTATAGCTTCATGTTTATTGACTAAAATTGTCTTGGACGTTGAGCCACAGGTAAATGTTGACATTTAAGGACGTTAGGTTTTCATCAGATGATCAGTTTTCTCAAAGAGGTTTTGCAGTAGTTTTGCAACAATTTTTTGCATCCAATTTAACCTTGTAATATTACAATTCATTTCGCTTGTCTTTTCACAATCGTCAGAACACGTGAACTATTGACAGCGTAATGATTTTAATCCAATTTTGTAACGTTTTGTGAAGCTTCAGTAGTTCGATTTGGTCTCTTAAATATGAAATGAAAAACAATCAATTTCCAATTCTACACAAAAATTTGCCTAGTTAAAAGGTAATGTCAATTTGCAGAAACGATCACCAGAATTATTATCTTGCAACAAAAATGCATTAAAAAGGTATCATTAATTATGAATACAAAATCAGGCAAGAAATTACAATTGTTTTAGTTGTTATTTCAATTCACATTATTTTCAACCTAGAAGTTACTTTTTTGGTAAATTAAATGTGAAATCTTTGAAAATAACTGAAGAAATAAGCGCAGAAACCTTTTGTTCAGTCTGAAAACGGGAAAATGAAAAATCGTCAATTTTTCGTTGATTTTTGTCCGTTTCTAAAATTTTCAGCCAATCACAGCGCTCAAATCGAGCGTCTTTTTCTGTAAAAAAAAATAGGCAAATTGGAGAGAGAAACAAGCAATTAAGCCCATAGACACTTTCAACTCCCTTTTTTTGCGTTCTTAGATAATTCTTACATATCGTTTGCTGTTTTTTTTTCTAACTTTGAGTTGTTTTCGAGGCCTCATTAGCGAGCATTATTTAGATTTAACAACAGCTATAGCATTTCAGTGTTAGCAGGAAATTTTTGCCAAAGGCATGTTTAGCTAAATTTTCCCCATTTTATGGTATGGTGGAAAAATTACACTTGCGTCATTCAAATTTTCCCATCGGTTGCCAATTTTCTCTGCTAAAATTCAGGGACAAAAGTTTTGAGTGGAAGTTTTACTTTTCCGGTGTTTTCCACCAAAGTTAGCTAAAATGAGTTTTTAAAAGTAAAATTTTCAGTTTGAATTATAAATATAAACGCATCTCGAATTTTTTTTTAAAAAAAAAACTTGAACAGATTTTAATTTTAATGCAGTTAATAGAGAGTTAGTATACAACAGTCTTGTTTCATTTAATTTCTTCTAAAAGTGAAGTATCAAAAATAAACATCAGACCTTCTGTCCTCTTTTCTATAGAAATAACTCAATAACCATATACCTCATTGATAAAAAAATTTTGCTCCTCGAATTTATTATTCCATTTCATTACTTCAACGTTCAAACGGATTATCTTAACTGCTAATCTTCAACAGTTATCGTAACAGCTAAACCGTTAACAGTATTGACCGGGTCTAACTTTCAAGTCAGTACTGCATCGGGTTTTCTAGAAGCTAATTAGTACTGATTCGGAGTCTGTTCATGTCACAATTGGCTCTGATATGCTCTGATTCAGAGACCTGTTTATAAATCCAATTGTAACCAGTTTATACTGTCAATTACCACTTCATTTGTTACCAATCAAGCGTGGTTATTATCCAAAGCTACTTTTGACTCAAATTAGTTATATCACTTCATTTTCGGCGACTTTAAGATTCTCAGATTAAATTTCTCAGGCTTATCGATTTGCTTTAATTATTTTTAGTTACAAAACAGTCCCAGACAAAACAGTCCCAGACAAAATAGTCCTAAATTGCAAAATAGTCCCAGACAAAACAGTACCAGACAAAACAGTCCCAAAAAGCAGACAAAACAGTCCCAGACAAAATAGTCCCAAATTTTTACAGATTTTGACTCAACGCATTAATTAACGAAAGTTAATTCAACGATTAAGCTAATCCGAATCAAATTATCGACATATTAAAAGTGGACGCAAAACTAGTTGTTGAACTCAATGACAGGTTTGGTTTTAATTGTGCAGCATATAAAAGAGTTCCTCACGATGTTTGGCGTCATAATTCTGACGCAAATTGTTAATATGGAATTCATTCAGACAAACAAAAAATCGGAATTGCTCGTCTTTGAAGGCTATGGCTATATAAGGCACCGACAACTTACAGATGGCGCATCCTCTTGGCGCTGCTGTATTACAAAATGCAATGGCGGAGTCAGGCTACGCAATGACCAAATCGAAGTTATCACAGCCCATAGCCATTTACCTGATCCAGCAGATATTGAAAAGAGGAAATTCCGCTCAGCGTTGAAAGACAGAGCAGCAATGGATGACGAGACTCCCCGCCAGACAATATTTGCCGCCCAAAAAGACATCAACAGAGAAACAGCAGCCAACATTCCAGCTTACCACTCAAACCAAAGGACAGTTAACAGAACGCGCCAACAAAATCGTCCACAAATGAGTGAGCCCTCGTCGCTGAGAGGATTTGAGATTCCCGAGTTATTACAAATGGCACATAGTGGTGAGAAATTCATGTATTACGATTCAGGGCCCCAAGATGAAAAAAGGATTATTGTTTTTGCAACTCTGCCAGCCATTGACTGTGATTCAACTCATTCATTCATTCATTTTCTGTGATCATTTTCATGATCTGTGATTTTCATGATCTGTGATTCAGTTCATTCATTTTCTACCAAAATTTTTTAAGTTTAAAAGTAACGCTAGAAGCGATCTGATTATTGCAAAATGTCGATCATGAACTAGCTTTTCATTTTCCCTTCTCTCACGACAACCCATGCCCGGGCTCTCCCGATTTTAACACTTTTCCCAGTTTTTCCCAATTTTCGATCTTATTTAACCTCAATTTTTGATTTTTGCGAAAATATTTTTCCCCACTCGGGCTCGAACCAGCGACCTCCGAATGTGAGCCCAGAGCACTAACTACTGCGCCACGGTGATTTTGATTTTCCGACTTCAAAGCTTTCTTTGAAGATCAAAGCTGCACTTTCTTTTTGATCTGAATTACGAGCGCTTTGAGCGGGACTGTTTTGTCTGGGACTGTTTTGTCTGTTTTCTTCGGACTATTTTGTCTGGGACTGTTTTGTCTGGGACTATTTTGCAATTTAGGACTCTTTTGTCTGGGACTGTTCTGTCTGGGACTGTTTTGTCTGTTCACCTCCTAAATAAATCCTTTCTTTTTAACGAAATCAGAACCTTTGCGAGTCAAAATTTGGCATATTTACGGTTAGTTTTGGCTAATATTTTCAATTTTATTTTCAAAAATTCCTCAAAATGACGATAAACAACACAACTGATTGTCAGGAGGCTTCGTGCGATTCGTCCATGAGTGAAAATCCGCTCTGGGTAAGCATAGCCGAATTTTCCGCCCGGGTGCCGCTTTTATTTGTTTCATTTACAAGTAGCTTGATAGTTTTGACAGTGGTGGCTATAAATTCAAACCTGCACCAATCTCCCGGCATTTTGATGGCTATTTTGTCTATAATTGACCTCGTTATTATATTGGGTGACTCGACTATTGTGACGGTGCAAGTCGGCAGACAAGCTGTGGGCTCGGAAGTTTTCGGAGGCAACTTTATGTGTCTGGTTAGTCAATTCAATTTCACGTAACCCGGGTCGAGGAAAAATCAGAAAAATATGTAATATAAGCGGTGAAAAAGTGTTTTTTTTCACTGCAAATTTCGTACATAATTTTGCGGTGAATGGCGGTGAATGCGGTGAGATAATGAAGTTCACCGCTTACAACAGATTACCGTCCTTGCACGGGTTCGAACCTCTCACCCCCTACATGTCATGCACTTCTTTTTCCACATATCCTTCAATAAATTATAGGATTTTTTTTGAAATTAGGTCAACTTCACTCTACTTTCTGCAAAACATGCGTATTTAATTTTTGTAAGATTTGCGATTTTTAGTGGTGCAATTACATATTTTAGCGATGAAATGTTGTGATTTTTTTAAGTTCACCGTTTACCCTAGTGGTGAAATTACATAAATTCACCACTTAGAAAAAGTTTCAAAAACTTGTTAGATTAAGGGGTGCGGTGAGTTTTTCCCCATTATCGCCCTACCTTCCATCGTTTTGCACCCCTAAAATTACCCCCTAATCTTACATCTTTTTTACACTTTTTCTAAGCGGTGAATTTACGTAAGATTGCCACTAAGTTAAGCGGTGAATATATGTAATTTCATCGCATTCACCGCTTATCTCACAAAAAATTCAGAAACTTTTTTCAAAGCGGTGTATTTATCTAACTTCACCGCTAAATTCAGCGGTAAGATTATGTATTTTCACCGCTACCAGGCCATAAAGTTTCTTTTCACTGCCTTCACCGCCTGATTAAAGTAATTTCACCGCATTGACCGCTTATCCTACATAATTTTGCTTTGAATGGTGGTGACACCTTGACCCGAGAATTCATTTAAACCGTGAGGAAAGATATCCCTAGTACAGAAGACCGAAAAAAGCGACGCAAGAAATGTTCGTTATTTTCGATCTTACAAGTATTAAATCGTCGGTATGTTTGGTTTGTTTGGCATGTTCGGCTTCAAGTGTACAAAATCGTCGGTATATTCTGTCTTTAAGATTTGGTATTGTTGGGGTTCTTAGATTCAGTGTGTTCGGTTTCAGGCGTAATATAGTCGTCTATATATTCGGTTTCTTGCTTTGAGTATGTTCAATGTCAAACTTGCGAAACTATCGGTACATTCAATCTCTTAGATTCGGTATAATCGCTTGTAGACGTAAGAAATCCTCGATTGTTTCTATAGAAACTTTGAATTTTCTTTTCTATTGAAGTCAAATTTTATGATAACTTTCTAATCGCAGGAGCCTCAAATGTACCTCATGCACGCCGTTTTTTTTAAGAAAAGGTCCAAATTAATTTTTTCTTCTGGAGCTGAATAATAAAACTAGATTGACAACTATGATATTCTGTTTGTTTAAAAAAATTTAAGACATGTTGAGCATTGATGAGGACTCAATTCAATAAATCACTCTCACCGAATTTTGATATGATCATGAGAAATCAGGTACATAACTTATTTTCTTATAATTTGTTCCTGTGTAAAAGGGACTGTACCAGCGGTTTCTTACGGTTAAAACCGAACGTAGCAAATCTAAGAAACCGAACATACCAAATAATTATTTATGCGTAAAACTAAACACATTTACGTTTTCGGCGATGTCAAAGAAAAATTAAGGGCTTTCGTCGTCTTTGTCTAGCTAAAATCAAACACTACGCTTTTTGAACTAAGTATTGGTCATACTTCGTCTGTCCATCTCCAGCTGAATTGACATACTGTAGTGAACTAATCGGCCGCAGAGCACTAAAACTGTTATCTTAATTATTCTAAAAGTGAGTTCTCTAGTTAAACAGTTGTGCTTAACCAGACTTTGTTTATTGTTCCGACCTACTTGTGGGGAGAGGAACTATATACTCAAATGTGTGTTTTTTGTTCAGTCAATTTTGGCCGATTGATATATCCATCGTAGAGAAATGTGAGTAGTATCATTAAAAAGCTGTTCCAGCGTAGAATTCAAAATTAAAAAGATTTTTTTGAATTTCGTTTTCTCGAGGAGTTATCGAGGATTGAAGTTTTGTGGGAACACGGTATATTTGTTATGATTCTTTTCACATTCAGTGTAATTTTTCTTCAAATTAAGATAATTTCTATAAAAATACTATTTCAAAATTCCATTTCATGCCACAAAAAGAACCAATTGTGTGTTCCTAATAGACTGAAGGCAAAAAAGACCAGTTTTGGTCTCATAGGGAAGTTCACTATCAAACGCTCGAATTGTAAATGAGAGCTCTTTTTTTAGAAGACTTTTCAGTTTGTTTTTGTTTTTTTAAGTCACCTAGAGACTAGTCAGTTTTCATATCGAGTTTCCATTAACGACAAACCTCATTTACAGTCAAATGAAGGCCAATGAAAAAAAATCGCTTTCAAGGAACTGCTTAAGTTTTTCTTTGTCTTCGACACTGAGTTTTCGTAATTTCAAATAAAAATTTGATTTTATTTTTGAAGATATGCTAATTTATTGAAGTCCTATGACATGAAATCATTGACTAGAGGTAATATATGTTCCGAAGTGAGCATTAAGTGAACATATCTAGTGCTTTGAGTTGAAAGCTTTTGGATGTTAAATCTTTAAGAAAAAATTTTTGAAAATTACATCAATTACAAGTTTTTAAATTTTTTTTTAGATTTTTGCATATTTTCGTATTATTGCTTACTCTTGAAATCTTATCACATTATTCACATTTTCATGGCTCCCATCGGCTCAGAAAAAGTGTTCAGTAAGTGACGTTAGAGTTAGAAAAGATTTTCTTATGTTTTAAATCACTCCAACACTTTCTTCTCGCATTTTCCTACTGAATTTTTGGTTTTTGCCTGTTTTTGTTGTTGTTCTCATAGTCATAAGATTTATTGTTATGCTTTATTGATAAACTATGCATGACAAATAACCTTTTGCTCTCATTGGATCAAATCGGATTGTTTTTATCGTTGAAAGCCATTGAATTTAATGGCTGTTAAGTCCTTAAAAAATATCGATTTTTTTTAAACGTTAACCAATGTTAAACTTTTTTCGTGAACTGTTAGTCAGTCTCAGTAATGACAGGACCACTTCCCTTTTAATGCAACCAAATTTTATCTGGTTATCGGTTTCATCTGCTAACTATTCGATACAAGACTTCAATGACAC
This sequence comes from Convolutriloba macropyga, assembly GCF_964194025.1. Classification (NCBI taxonomy): domain Eukaryota; kingdom Metazoa; phylum Xenacoelomorpha; order Acoela; family Convolutidae; genus Convolutriloba; species Convolutriloba macropyga. The sequence continues at coordinate 11,555 of NW_027449910.1, forward strand.
AAGATCTCTCTTATTTTAATTTTTGTGTTTACTTTCGTATTGAGAGGACCCCCTTCTTTTCTACTGCATACAAAATTAATCTGGTTTCCGGTTTCATCTTCCACCTAATAGCTTTAAGGCCTCAATGCGACGTTTTTTCATAATTTTTTAATTTGTGGATACTGTTTCTTTTTTTTTATTCCTTTTGAAATCTTATCACATTATCCTAATACTGATAGTTCCCATTGGTTTAGAGAGAAGACGTTCAATGGATCATAGATAAATTTTCAGAGTAGCACTTATGATTTAATTTGCTTCGACACTTTCTTCAGGTGATTTTTCTACTGACTTTTTTGTTTTTCCTGTGTTTGTTTTTGTTTTCATAATCAATGACGTGTTGTAAGGGTTTATTGATGAAAAATGAATGACAAACAACCTTGTCGTCCCATCAATTTGGCTTATTTACTAGCTTCCGTTGAAAGCTATTGAATTTTATGGCTGTTAAGTCCTTAAAAAGTTTCAAAAATTTTTTTAAACTTTAACCAATCCTAAATTTTTTTCGTGAACTGTTAGTCAGTCTCAGTAATGACAGGACCCTCTTCTTTCCTACTGCAAACAAATTTTATCTGGTTAACTTTTTCATCTTCTAACTTTTGGATATTTGACTTCAATGACACAAGATCTCATTTTTAAAGTTTGTGGTTATTTTTGTATTGAGAGGTCACCTTTCTTTTCTACTGCATACAAAGTTAATCTGTTTTCCGGTTTTATCTTCTACCTAATAGTTTTAAGACTTCAATGCCACGGGTTTTCATAGTTTTTTAAATTTTTGGATACTGTTTTTTATTTTTGGTTCCTTTTGAAATCTTATCATATTATCCTAATACTGATAGTTCCTATTGGTTTGGGGAAGACGTTCAATGGATCATAGATAAAGTTTTCAGAGTAGAGCTTATGATTTAAATTTCTTCGACAATTTCTTCAGGCACTTTTTCTACTGATTTTTTTGTTTGTGGCTGTGTTTGTTTTTGTTTTCAAAGTCAATGACGTGTTGTAAGGGTTTATTGGTGAAATATAAAAGACAAACAAACTTGTCGTCCCATCAATTTGGCTTATTTACTGGCTTCCGTTGAAAGCTATTTAATTTAATGGCGTTGATACTACGAGTTTTCTCAAAAAATCGTGGTTCTAATGTTTTTGTTCATATTTGGTGATTTTGTGAAGTTATATTGTTAAAAAAGAAGAAACCCATTGCTGTTGAAAAAGGTTTTCATTGAAAAGTTCACTTTGTACTGCCTACGACACTTTTTTTGCTCAATTTTTTTCTTGAATTTGATTTTATTTCCTGTTTTTTTGTTCTTTAGGTAGCCGTAAATTGCTGATTGGTCGCAAAAATTTGTAATTGAAGATTGAATGAATGATATTACCCGAAGCAGTCAGTTTATAGCGAATAGTCTTAAAGTTTATGATATACATTTTCAATTTTTTTTTCAAACTTTTCATTTTTGTTGTTCTTTTTGTCAACTTTTAAACTATTTTCATCATTGAGAGATCCTGTCCAGTTTCTTGTATTTCAACAAATAACATACCTACTTATGTGATTTGTCAGTGACAAAATGCGTTTTTATAAACGATTTTTGGGTGTTCAGTTTTGTGTTTTTTTTTCTGTTCTTGCGACACAATCGCGTAATAATAGATCCCAATGGTTTTCAAATGTGGCCCAGGTAAACTTAATTAATGCCTCAGTATAAATCTCTTAGCTGAAGTAGTAGAAACAACAATTGAATTAAAAGTAAATAATATTCAGATAATAGCTAATAATTTTAATGGTATCAATAGTTTGAGTTTTCGCAAATAGTTTTTAATTTTTTGATTTTTTCAGCATCTTTAGTCCGTTTCTATGGCTTAATCTAATAAAAGACAGGCTCTTTTGGTTTCGTAATAGCTTTTTAGTGTTTTGTCAAGGTTTAATTAGTTAAATCTAATGCTTATTAAGACTTTTGAAATTTCTTGGTTCAAAAAAATTGATTAATTTTTGAATTTCGCCTCATTATTCGATCTCTTTGTAGACTTGTTACCTAGTCTCATTTAAAAAACCCATCAGATGTATAGTTAAGAAAAAGTAAATTTGTGTAGTTAAGGTTTTATCTGACTGCATTTTGACGTTGTTATTATGTGCTTTAAATTTTTGATGATCAGTTTTTACCGTGAAATTTTTGTTTTTGCTAATTTCGTTGTTTGTTTTTTTTTCGTAGTCTCTTTAACTGCACATCTCGTTGGCACTGTATTTAGGCATGTCATTATGTAATTCAATTGGTGGTTATATCTTCATTTGGTTGACAATTAAGTAAAGAATGTTGATAAGCTCGGGTCGGAACATCATGTGCGAACGCACATTAACAAGCCCCTTTGTTTATTTTTATAAATCATTCTGACACGTTTTTTGGAATGATAGATTTCAATTGAGTTTTTGGCACTGACATAAAATTCATTTGAAATCTACTATACTGAAAAATTTGACTCTTTTTTGATTTAAAATAAATTGAACAGTTCTGTTGAAGCATAACTATATAACTAGGGAGCTCACAGCTACAATATAGTTTAGCTAACATTTCGTTGAAATGATTTATCAGTATAATGAACTTTTGTTAATAATGAGAAGAATGTGCGTTATGTCAGAGCTGTTGACATCAAAGATTAATCAGCAAACTTATAGAAAAAATGCTTCAGCAGGAGATGTTGTGGAAAGCATCAAAAAACAAACAGCAATTGCAAAGAAAAAATGTCTAACTTGTTTAAGCAGGGGAGTGGATATATGTGAAGGTCGGAGGCTTTTTGGGTTGAAATGATTTATCAGTATAATGAACTTTTGTTAATAATGAGAAGAATGTGCGTTATGTCAGAGCTGTTGACATCAAAGATTAATCAGCAAACTTATAGAAAAAATGCTTCAGCAGGAGATGTTGTGGAAAGCATCAAAAAACAAACAGCAATTGCAAAGAAAAAATGTCTAACTTGTTTAAGCAGGGGAGTGGATATATGTGAAGGTCGGAGGCTTTTTGGGTTGAAATGATTTATCAGTATAATGAACTTTTGTTAATAATGAGAAGAATGTGCGTTATGTCAGAGCTGTTGACATCAAAGATTAATCAGCAAACTTATAGAAAAAATGCTTCAGCAGGAGATGTTGTGGAAAGCATCAAAAAACAAACAGCAATTGCAAAGAAAAAATGTCTAACTTGTTTAAGCAGGGGAGTGGATATATGTGAAGGTCGGAGGCTTTTTGGGTGGCCATAAAAGAGAGGAACGATTGGTTATTAATTTTGCTATTTACTACTATCCATGTAGTAAGCAGATCAAGATGATGAATGCTTATCACTGTAATGCAAAAAACTCTAAAAAAAGAAAAAAATACCGAAATTTGTCATATATAATTGAAATTAACACTCAGTGGGAAGTAAGTTTTTTGTAATAAAAATTTACATCCAATTTCTCCCAACAAAACTATAAAGTCAATGTAAAAAAGGCGATTTAAGGAGTCAATCAGTCAGTCATTCAGTCGGGTTGACTTGTCAACAGAATCTGCCTTGTCAAAAGTCTTGCTCAAAATTAGCGGTAGCCAGACTTCATCTTGGTCTTAGAGCTCGCTCTGTTCGGCAAAAATTTTAACGCAACCCCCCCCCCCCCGGTTTATCTTGATGGTCTGGTCATGAGCAAGGATCGTGACATTGGGATCGAATTTAACCGATCATTCTATCATAATATCAACGCAATTTCTCCATAAATGTTCCAATTCATCAAAACATCCATTTAAAGATTTAAAGTTTAGCTCATCTATTTCAGCTGGTTATCAGTGAGATCAGAGACGTCACTTTTTAAAATGGAGACAATAGCTTCATTTAGACTTTTTTTGAAATCATGGAAGATCATCGACAACTTTTTGTAATGAACGATCGGTTTTTAAAGTCCTCAATTTTTTTCCGCATAGAAGAAGCAAACACTATGTGAAATCTGGGACAATCAACTATTTTGAAAAGAATGGGGTTTATTATCACAGCTCTCAAATGGTTTTTTCGTCGGTATTTAGAAAAATTGTTGAACGAACTTTTTTAGCAGTCCCATTATACACCCCTCCCCTCCAAATTTGCGTGCTCAAAATGTAGGATTGGCGACGTAATCCCCCCCCCACTAACATATAGCCCTCTTATAGAATAATTACACTAATTGAGGGTCTATACGTTACATGAGCAGTAAAATTGAAGGGGGGTGTCAGCTATAATGGCAAAAACCCTCAAAATGTGGTGAAAAATCCCCCTCCCTCTTCAATTTACGCAACTATGCAACTAGCTAACACTTTACGATATCAAAGACATCTGAGACCAAATTGAGTTTATTGGTAATACAGTTCGAACAGTCCTCTTTCTTATCGCGAAATTGTTAAATTGTTGCGTTAAAATAGAATAAAATGAATAAAGCGGGTCCCTGTGCAAAGGAGGAAAGATTCAAATACATTCGTTATTTCCACCGTGAGCGCGTAATCTGTGTTTGGTCTCGTTAAATTTTAAATTTAAATTAGCCAGGAGAGCTCTTGAAACAGAGGGAGTTAGAGCAAGGATGGAATTATTTATCCTTTGGTTATTGTAAATGGTGGTGAGTGGCTGAGGGCGGGGGCTATGAGAACCGAGTCAAAAGGGGTGAATGGAAGACGGAAGGGGGGGGGGGGGTGGGGGGGTGAACTGATCATTAAGTAAAGGAACAAAATGTTATTTAGAAATATCACCTGTAGCTTCAAAATTCCCCCACAGTTTTCTGAGACGACACTCTTGTAAAGTTTTGTCCCCTTATCCGACCAGTCCTGGGACGTTGCCCTATTTACGACCAACTATCCCCCCATTTATGACCAAATTATCTCCCAGGCGTTGCTGTAAAATAAGAGCGTCGAATTATACGTTACCAATCTCCAGTCTTTGCGCTAAGTATAGTACAGTAACCAGCAGTGTTTGTCCTAATGTCAAGCCATCCCAGGAGTCATGAAAGGACATCATGCAGAATTAATTCAGCTGTTTTATTATCGTAATACCGCATACTTGTTGTCACCCCTCTCCTCCCCACGATTTTACTCAGTTATCGGACCTTCAAGATTCGACCGCTGTCAAGTCATGCACTAGACTTTGCTGTAAAATTAGACCATTTCCTGTACTGTGACTTTTTATCAGGTTGTTTTTTCTTTCTCTCACGCACTTCAATTCAAATCGTATGAAATTCGGCCATATTTGTTTCGACCATATATGTTTCAAATTAATGTTGAAAAAACTTCACATGTGACTCAGCCAATGAGTAGGGAGAATTATAGATGATGACAAAATAAAGAAAACTAAAGTGACCTTTTTAATATAAAGACAAACAGATCAACTTCTGAGGCGTAAGTCGTGAGCAAACTTCCGCAGATTAGGATTGAATTACTATTTATTTTGCAAATGATGAGTGGATGTTTTATCAAGACTTGAAAAAACTCATAGCAAAAAAAAACATTTATTTAAGAGCAAACGGGGAGTTCATATGAAACAAGCCACATGGTGTTCGAAAGGAAAAATTACATGTTTTCTATCAGTCCACTATCAGTAACCAGATATTGGGTTTTTGTCATTCTATTCATCTGCCTATTAATCAGATTTGATTTCCA
>NW_027449911.1:0-23000 GCF_964194025.1 Convolutriloba macropyga
TGTTTGATCTGACCAATGGTGACCAAAGTCTGTTTGGTCTGGCCAAGGGTGGACAACGTCTGTTTGGTCTGACCAAGGGCGGCCGCAGTCTGTTTGGTCTGACCAATGGTGGCCAAAGTCTGTTTGGTCTGACCAATGGTGGCCAAAGTCTGTTTGGTCTGACCAATGGTGGGCAAAGTCTGTTTGGTCTGAACAATGGTGGCCAAAGTCTGTTTGGTCTGGCCAAGGGTGGCCAACGTCTGTTTGGTCTGTCCAAGGGTGGCCAAAGTCTGCCTGGTCTGGCCAATGGTGGCCAAAGTCTGTTTGATCTGACCAATGGTGACCAAAGTCTGTTTGGTCTGACCAATGGTGACCAAAGTCTGTTTGGTCTGACCAAGGGTGGGCAAAGTCTGTTTGGTCTGACCAAGGGTGGCCAACGTGTGTTTGGTCTGACCAAGGGTGGCCGAAGTCTGTTTGGTCTGAAAAATGGTGGCCGAAGTCTGTTTGGTCTGAACAATGGTGGCCAACGTCTGTTTGATCTGACCAATGGTGACCAAAGTCTGTTTGGTCTGACCAATAGAGACCAAAGTCTGTTTGGTCTGACCATGGGTGGGCAAAGTCTGTTTGATCTGACCAAGGGTGGCCAACGTGTGTTTGGTCTGACCAACGGTGGCCGAAGTCTGTTTGATCTGACCAATGGTGACCAAAGTCTGTTTGATCTGACCAATGGTGACCAAAGTCTGTTTGGTCTGGCCAAGGGTGGCCAACGTCTGTTTGGTCTGACCAAGTGTGGCCGCAGTCTGTTTGGTCTGACCAATGGTGGCCAAAGTCTGTTTGGTCTGACCAATGGTGGTTAAAGTCTGTTTGGTCTGACCAATGGTGGGCAAAGTCTGTTTGGTCTGAACAATGGTGGCCAAAGTCTGTTTGGTCTGGCCAAGGGTGGCCAACGTCTGTTTGGTCTGACCAAGGGTGGCCAAAGTCTGCCTGGTCTGGCCAATGGTGGCCAAAGCCTGCTTGATCTGACCAATGGTGACCAAAGTCTGTTTGGTCTGACCAATGGTGACCAAAGTCTGTTTGGTCTGACCAAGGGTGGGCAAAGTCTGTTTGGTCTGACCAAGGGTGGCCAACGTGTGTTTGGTCTGACCAAGGGTGGCCGAAGTCTGTTTGATCTGAAAAATGGTGGCCGAAGTCTGTTTGGTCTGAACAATGGTGGCCAACGTCTGTTTGTTGTGACCAAGGGTGGCCAACGTCTGTTCGGTCTGACCAAGGGTGGCCAACGTCTTTTTGGTCTGACCAAGGGTGGCCGAAGTCTGCTTGGTCTAACCAATTTTGGCCAAAGTCTGTTTGGAATGACAAAGGGTGGCCAGAGTCTGTGAGTGGTCAGAGTCTGTTTGCTCTGACCAAAATATAATATCTTTGCTCTCTTCTTTCTTGCTGCTCCAGTTTGTCTGCCTACAGAAAAATTTGAGAGGCAGTAAAACGAAGAGTCAATCAAGAAACTAAGACAGTGAGCCATCAAGTGCTGGAGACCATGCTGAGTGTATCTTAGATGACACTTGTCACGTCCATTAATGTCAAAATCGTTTTTCTTGACCAATTTTGGACTCTTATAGCGGTCTTTCAGATTTTCCGCGAGAAAAATGTTATTTTTCTCGCGCAGCTTTTCATCGAAGTCAGCTCGTGGCAAAAAGCCACTGAAGCGTATTATTCGAGGATGCAGAGCACGGATAACAAACTGATAATTCCGGCAAATTTCCTCAACAGTAAGAGAGTTGACATCATTATCACCACATATTACAAATATATGGGTATAAACCATTAACTTTTGGATCATTGTTCTAAGGTGAACAGAGCGCCTACCGCCTTCAGCATTATAAGAAGGGCTAGAAATCATTGCCAATTAGGGAAGCATAACATCACAACTATAAAGCTCAGTCGGAAAGATACTTACCGATACTGACGAATTCTCTCATTTTGCCGAAGCAACGGCAACGCATCGCGGAGATTTGAATCTCCGACAAATACAATTCTTGTCTAAGAAGAAAGTGTTTTTAGAATGACCGAAACACCAATAAGCAACAGAATCAACTTGAATATGAAAATACTAGTAGATTACTTAAGGCAACTTTAAGATGAAAACCCATAACTAGCGTTATGAATCTCCTCTGAAGAAACTATTAATACTATAATAGCTTCCAAAAAGCTCAAACAGATACTAATAAACTAGAAAAGGCAACTTACAGATGAAGACCCATAACTAGCGTTATGAATCTCCTCTGAAGAAACTACTAATGATTTAATAGCTTCAAACAAAGACCATTTATTTACAGGACGTAAATTTTATATGAAAACTCATAACTAGCGTTATGAGTTTTATGGAGAAACTATTAATAGTAAAATAGCTTCAAACGTGTTCAAACAAAAACCATTCTTCACAAAACAAAACATACACATGAAAGACCATAACTAGCGTTATGACTCTTTTATAAGAAACTATTAATACTATAATAGCTTCAAAAAAGCTCAAAAAAAGCAAGTAGATTACTAAAGGCAACTTAAAGATGAAGACCCATAACTAGCGTTATGAATCTCCTCTGAAGAAACTATTAATACTATAATAGCTTCAAAAAAGCTAAAACAGATACTAATAAACTACAAAAGGAAACTTACAGATGAAGAACCATAACTAGCGTTATGAATCTCCTCTGAAGAAACTATTAATACTATAATAGCTTCAAAAAAGCTAAAACAGATACTAATAAACTACAAAAGGAAACTTACAGATGAAGAACCATAACTAGCGTTATGAATCTCCTCTGAAGAAACTATTAATAGAATAATAGCTTCAAAAAAGCTAAAACAGATAGTAATAATAAACTACAAAAGGCAACTTACAGATGAAGACCCGTAACTAGCGTTATGAATCTCCTCTGAAGAAACTATTAATACCATAAAAGCTTCAAAAAAGCTAAAACAGATACTAATAAACTACAGAAGGAAACTTACAGATGAAGAACCATAACTAGCGTTATGAATCTCCTCTGAAGAAACTATTAATGGTTTAATAGCTTCAAACAAAGACCATTTATTTACAGGACGTAAATTTTATATGAAAACCCATAACTAGCGTTATGAGTTTTATGAAGACACTATTAATAGTACAATAGCCTCAAACGTGTTATGACTTCTGCATCAAAGCCTTTAATGGTATATTATCTTAAGCCCTAAAAAAGTAAAAAATTTAAGATAAAAATCCGATCCGTCTCTAAAAATTCAACTTCAATAAAATTTTAAGAGTGATCAAAACTAGTACAAAGCTTTATAACTGAGCACTCAATTTCAGAGAAGGGAACACAAAAAAATTTCGTCATAGAGTCGACATCAACTAAGTCTTCACAGTCAGTTCTTTTTATAACAAAAAAAATCCCTTCACCTGTCCTATTTCCTCGACAATTTCATATTCCTGAACACTGGCTTGCACTTTTCTATCGAACGGTTCATCTGGTATTGACAAAAAATAGAGTATTTTCCCGAAACATTCCTTGTCTGTCTTCCTATAACGCACAAAACTGTTGCAGATACCGGATGATGGCGCCCGAGAATAAGCCGGTGAATCGAAATACAAATTATTTTTTGAAAAACGATTGAAAAAGATTGCGTTTGGATAAGTAAGCCGCCCATAATGCAGACTCTCTGTTTCGCGCATAAAAGTTGAAAAATCGGTTGTGTGTGAATCATCCCGACGTAGCAGTTGCTTAACAAGTCCGCTAAACTGGTTTTGTTCCGGGTCTTGATGAAGGTCCAACAAGCGCTGCTTTTGCAAAAATCTACGACAAATGACATCGCACTCGTGGTGCGTTCCACTATTAACTTCACTTAAGATTCGATTCGCAGACTCAAAACTCATTGCCGAAAAAGCGAACAGCGGCCCAAACCTTCTTACTTGGTCAGGAAGATGACGCAAGGAGTGAAGGTTGATAGTCTCCGACCGTTCGTTTCCGTCAAAAATATCAACAATATTAGAACAGAATTGATTCAACAAATTTTCTGATAACAATATGTCATTTTCCCTACTTGACTCGAGCAGCAGCCGAACGCCAAAAACCAGATTTAATAAACTTCCATATAAGGTGCCGGAAATGCACGTACGAAAAACAACAGGACTAACGTAAAACATCCAGTTGAAGAACTCATTAGCTTTAAATTGTCCAATTCCATCTAACGAGCGAATAGCTGATGAGTTCACGAGGACACGCAAGTGAATTCACAATATCAATCACTTTTCGCTTAATAGATGTTGTCATTTTTCTAATGATGAGCTTCAACAGCTCGGGGAAAACTCCAAGCAGAACGCAATGCATATAATCAACAGGCGCCGTCAGAGGCAGGCCGATAACCAGGTCTCTGAAAGCACTACGTCCTTTTACGCCAAAAACGCTTGACGCCCCGCAAACCGATGTAAGTTCAGCCCTCTGTATAAACTGATTATTTAGCTCCGGCTCCCGAATCGAACCACTCTGCTGGAAAGGATAGTACGCATGCGTTTTCCCAATCGTCTTGCCCTCAGCAGTACAGAAATGACAGCCGAAGAATCCATTAAATTGCATCATGTTTAAAACATGGGCTTTGGCACACATATCTGCTACCAGTAGTCGTACTTTGAAGACAACTGTTTTTCTGGGAAAATCTGGACTGTCAATTTCGATCGGCGTAATCAGCTCGGCTCTCAACCGAGGAACAATTTCGTGCCAATTTGGCGCTCCAGAACCCACAAAAAGACATGCCAAAATAATATTCTTTCGCGACATACGTAATATTGGCGGCAAATCGGAGCACTGGAGCCATACTGGCCGCAATTCCTTCCTGTATGTAGATTTCTTTATATTAACACCGTCAGTTGAGAGTACGAGATTCATTTCAATGGCTGAACAGTTCCGCAGGTTAACAACAGGTGCAACATTTGAATTAAGGTCCAAATGAGAATTTTCAAGCCTGAAGTCTGAATATGCCACAATTTGACTTAGATAACGTTTCAAAACCTTTTGTAATTGATTTCTGATATTCAAGATTATGACAACGCCTTTTGAACTGTCTAGGTACGCTCTCGTCTGATTGCTGAGATCTTTTTTCATTTGTTTCACCAACGAGTGACCAGAAGGCAGTTGATTGTCCCTGGGGAGTAAGGCCTGAACAACTGAATACAAAGAAACAGACGCCTCATCGGATAGAGCGAAACGAGAACTAAATAACTCAAGCAGAGAAGTTGCTTGTTTTAACGTTACATCGCTACCAGAATATAATATTGTTGAATCTGCGTTCTCTCCAACATCTTCAAGTCTACTATTTTCGGGTATTGTCGAGACAGAGCAAACAAAGGGCTGAAAATGTAATGAAGACGACGCTCTTGGAGTTGGATCACCTGAAAAATTGTGAAAACCGTCATCTGTTATCTCTTTTTCATCGCTCAATTCTCCCGCTGGATCAATTTCCGGCGAAGAAAGACACATGGTTACTGGAGTGGTTTTACTGGTTGTAGAGACGTATCTGCTTTGAGAAAAAACGGGAAATGTTGAGAATTGACTGACAGGAGCCTCGGTTAATATATTATACATCTCAACTCGATCCTTTTGTCGCAACCGTTTCTTCTTCGGTTTAACGGCTGTCAATGAATTCTTAAGTTCATACTCTTCCTGGTACGCTAATTGTGCAACATCGTTGATAAAGAAATCTATGAAATCGACAAATTCCGAATTCACTCTTTGGTTTAAAGACTGCTCACACGTATGGCATTTACAATAGTTTTGTTCAAAAAATTCGGGCCCATATTTTACTAAAAGCTCAGAGTTCTTAGTGATGCGTCTTTTAGTTCTGAGTTGGACAATGCCGGAGCTACTCGAAAAGTCATATTCGCAATTCGGATTGCAGTCCGAATTGACGAATCGAATTGGACCGACTAAGAGGAGGTATTCACCGGTCCTTTCAGACCGCATCACGGACCAATCTGTTATGCCGTCAGGAATGGTTCTCACAAATCCGATTGGACCCTTGATTACAATTGAGGCTTGCAAGTTAACATCACCAACATAAATTAGCCGATATCCACCATAGCTATCGCAATCAATTTTGAAAGACGGCTTCAAAGTATCGTACGACTTGCAAACTATTTCATAGGTTTCCTTCCAGAGGTCTTTTGTTAAAATGTTCTGATCAAATAACCGCTCAGAAAGCGGCCTGACTATGCATTCCGCGCTCCGATAGAACTTTTCAACATTTCGTTTGACAGCGTACAAATCGCACTGACTGAGTGTAATCCAGTCAACTTTTTCTGACAACATAGAACTGGAAAAAATATTAGTATCAAATCAGCCCTCACAAAAATTGTTAAAGAATGTCCCTAAAGTTTTAGATAATTTCCGCAATCTTTCCGAAATCAATAAGCAAAACACGTGAAAAAGATCAATTGAAAATTTTGACGCAAAAACTGATTAACGACAAAAACAAAATAGACTTAAGTCTATGGCAGAGAAAATCAACATTAAATAATAAATGAACTCAAGGATGTTTACGCTTTCGGATAGCAAGTGATTTGAAGCTTTAAAGTTAGATCCGCACAGTTAAAAAGCTGCACTAGACTGTTTTCAAGTTTGTGTTTTTCTCTGCTTCGATTCATGCTTGATCGTCCGGTGCAAAAATATTGGCTGCCAATCCAGCCTCATCATTGGGCCCTCCACTTTTTCGCTCGTCAGATTTGAGCTCATTTGCACGGTTATTGAAGCTGGTCTTTGCGTGCTCGTACATGGCCAGCCAGTTATTGTCGTACTTCAGTCTGAACAGTTCTGCAACAAAAAAATCCTTTTCAACTAAAATAATGATCGAGACTAGAGGAGGATTTTCGCATGAATTGCGTGGAGTCTTGTGGGGCGGGTTGACTTGCATTAGAAAAAAAAGCTCAACAAAAAATTACACTTCATTTGGCTTTTGCGCGTTGGACTGAAGTCAGTTCTCGCAACCATTCCACTCTTTGTCTTCTTTTTTGGAGACAGCCTGTGCCTCATTTGTTCCTCTTTGTCCACAATTTGTTAGCAGCCTGGCGCATTATTGAGGCAGCGGTTTTGCCGGTTATTTTGGCCAAGTCATATCCCAGTTCTGGACCCTTCAGAACAAGAAGCGATGGCTCTGTCCCTTCTGGAATGTCCTTTGGTTGAGGCAAAGCCAAACCAAACCGCGCAATTTGTTGTTTCTGAGAGAAAAAAAACGTATGGGTTACAACGACGAATCGAAAGACAAACAAAAAACTAACCATAAAAAACAGGCTTCAATCAATTGAACTGAACAGAACGTAGACGCAAAAACCAATCGGCTATCTTGGAAAAATGAAAGAAGACAAAACAATAACCATTATTTTCAGATGGTTTGTGTGAGGTTGCATCTCATTGTAATTTCTGTTAGCCAGAGAGTTAATTGCTCCTTTCAAATCCTTTACTGTGTTGATTAAGTTGGCTAAGTATCTCTGAGCTCAGACTGGACGGTGACGCTGTGCTTCACGGCATCCAGTAAGTTCTTATAGAGTTCATTGCCCTCTAAGCATCCAGAAGCTGGCGTCATGGTCCTTTTAACCTTTTGGGGTTCCCTGGAGTTGAAGTAGTTACTTCAGCAGAACAGCCAGGCTGACTGCTTGTCTAAATAATCCAAAAATGAAACCTAGAATTTGAAGAGATGTGAGCAACTAATGACAGTTATCAAACCTTGCGCTGACTCGGTTCTCCCTCGTAAATTTGGAGCGCATCTTCTTCAAATACCTTTTGTATATCGTCAGAGCTGATCTCCGGCATAGAGCAATCAGTCATTGCAAGACCTCCCAATTCGGGATTAGGAACTGTAGTGTTATTAGCGTTGTCATTCTCCATGTAAGTGAGCCTCTTAATGACTTGTGAGCTGGTGGCCCTATGAGCCCCCAGGAGCTGCGCAGAGGGGTCAGGCACCGTTAAATTCGGGTCAGTATTTAACTGGAACGAAAGTTCAGAGCTGCCCTGTGACTCGTTCCTCTGGGAGGCAAGATATCTACGCTCATCTTCCAAACAGTAATTTTTGTGACCAACAGTATTAACTAATGCTGACCAGATGATTGTTCCAGTGCGTGGGTTTCTCATTGTGTCTTTAACGTCAATATGGTCTCCTGCCTTAAAAAAAAAATTTGTTTAGAAAAAATTAAAAAATCATGAGGATTACGGTTTTGCAACGCAACTAATACAAAAAGACCTGCCTTTATTGCCACACGCTGTTCATTATTGAGACCAATTGCACCACTGAAAGCTGCATTGACCACAAGAGTTGACTCATTTTCAAATTTGAGGAACCACCATCTGTTCTTCAAAAAGATTGAGCAACGTTCGTCAATCTTTTTTGCCTCCTCCTTGTCTCTTTGACTCAAACCTCATGTATCCCTAAGACAGGGCCCCTGACTCTGAAAAAAAAACAAATAAAGACAAAAAGAAAAGTTTCCAAAGACCTGAGCCACAAATCAAAAAGAATTTGAAAAAAAATTAAGACAAAATCCGGTTGTTTCCGTTCAAAAAAAACTAATTGCTTTCCACGATCCCCAATCCCTCCTTCAGTGCTTGAAGAAAATGGGTGCGTGAACGCACATATATTGAGCTGACTCATATCAAAATTTTAGCCCAAAATATTCACTCAACAAAAAGTTTTTAACTAACGAGCACTAGGCATGACCCATTCTTTCGGGCTACAGAGTCCCAAATCATGAATATTTACCGAAATAATGAACCAGTCGGAACCAGACATGGCTCATTAGAACTGCCTTGAAAGAAGCTTTATAACCATATATCATATATATGACTCTTAATTTGAGTCCATGGTTCGCGAAAGACCGGCCTGCGAGCAGAGGGCAAGTTGACCCAAGTCGACCCATGTTACCTTGCGCTCGTTCATGAATTTTTTCGTGAAATTAGTACGCAACGGTTTGAGACCTATTTATTTAATTAGCACACATAACGAGATCACTCATGTCTAATTTTGAGCCAAAACCATTCACTCAACAAAAAGTTATTAACGAACGAGCACTCGGCATGACCAATTTTTTCGGGGTACAGAGTCTAAAATCATGAATGTTTACCGAAATACTGAACCAATCGAAACCAGACATGGCGCATTACAATTGCGTTGAAATAAGCTTTATAACCATATATATGACTCTTAAATTGAGTGAGTGGTTCGCGAAAGACCGGCCTGCGAGTAGAGGGCAAGTTGACCCAAGTCGACCCATGTTACCTTGCGCTCGTTCATTTTTTTTCGTGAAATTGAAACGCAACGGTTTGAGACCTATTATTCTAGTTAGCACAGATAATGAGATCACTCATATCAAATTTTGAGCCAAAAACATTCCCTCAACAAAAAGTTATTAACGAACGAGCAATCGGCATGACCAATTTTTTCGGGGTACAGAGTCTAAAATCATGAATATTTACCAAAATACTGAACCAATCGAAACCATGGCGCATTAGAACCGCCTTGAAATAAGCTTTATAACCGTATATATGACTTCTAAATTGAGTCAGTGGTTCGCGAAAAACCGGCCTGCGAGTAGAAGGCAAGTTGACCCAAGTCGACCCATGTTACCTTGCGCTCGTTCATTTTTTTGAGTGAAATTAGTACGCAACTAGTTGAGACCTATTAATTTAGTCAGCACACATCAGCTTGGTGTGGGGGTGTGATGTTGGGATGTTGGGGGTGTTGATGTGGGGGGGTTGATGTCGTGGGGTTGGGGTTTGATGTGGGAGCTCCATATCCAGACAAAGCACCTCGCGCTCGATCATTAATATCTCCGCGAAAATGATACCGATCAAGCTCGCACATATATTGTTTGTTTGAGCAGATAATAGGCTTACTCATATCAAAAAATCATCCAGATGGAATCACTCAATAAAAAGTTATTAACGATGGCCCATCGGGCATACCTCAGATTTTCGGGTGTCACAACGCCAGATCTTTAATAACTCCATCAATTTTGGGTCAAATTAAACGGGACATAGCTCATTGAGACCGTTATTATCTAAGCTTTAAAACTATATATAGCACATTAAATTTGGATCACTGGTTGATGAGAAATTAGGTACTGAGCACCGCCTAAATCGACCTACCTACACACGAGGTACCTCGAGCTCGATCATTAATAACTCTATCAAATTGATACCAATCAAGCTCGCACATATATTGTTTCTTAGAGCAGATAATAGGCTTACTCATATCAAAAAATGATCCAGATCGAATCCCTCAATAAAAAGTTATTAACGATGGGCCATCGGGCATACCTCAGATTTTCGGGTGTCACAACGCCAGATCTTTAATAACTCCATCAATTTTGGGTCAAATTAAACGGGACATAGCTCATTGAGACCGCTATTATCTAAGCTTTAAAACTATATATAGCACATTAAATTTGGACCACTGGTTGATGAGAAATTAGGTACTGAGCACTGCCTATACCTACCTACACTCGAGGTACCTCGAGCTCGATCATTAATAACTCTACCAAATTGATACCAATCAAGCTCGCACATATATTGTTTGTTAGAGCAGATAATAGGCTTACTCATATCAAAAAATCATGCAGATCGCATCACTCAATAAAAAGTTATTAACGATGGGCCATCGGGCATACCTCAGATTTTCGGGTGTTACAACGCCAATCTTTAATAACTCCATCAATTTTGGGTCAAATTAAACGGGACATAGCTCATTGAGACCGTTATTTTCTAAGCTTCAAAACTATATATAGCACATTAAATTTGGATCACTGGTTGATGAGAAATTAGGTAGTGAGCATCGTGTAATTTGACCACAAAATATAGCCGAAATGCCCGTATGCCAGCTAATATGCCAACCAATATGCCACCAAAATATACCGTGGTATACCCATGGCATGCCTGGTATGCCCATAATACATTGCTAAACTAACAGAGGTTAGGATTGGCTCTTCTGACAATCTGTACATCGGCACTGCCATATGCCCATTTTCGTCCCCATTTTGACCATTCCCACTACTATCGAGCAGGTTTCCACGACTTTGTAAAACTGGGCCCCTTGACAGCATGGGAACCGTCACAGTCTTCTTCATAACTTTTCCTCGATTCGAATACCCAGACATTTCAAGATCTGAAATATATATATATGTTGATTTTCGGCTAAAATTCGGCTCCAAACGGCTGAAAAATGGCTGAAAACGGCCCAAAACACCTGAAATACCCTCAATAGACCCTCCCGGGGTGCTAATATCACCCAATAATCAATTTGGTATGCCCCGGGCATCATTTTCTAGCACCCCGGGAAAGTGGCCAAAAAGTAATGGCAAAATCGTGGCACTTTGCGAAATTTTTTTGAATTCGAAAATTTCACTCGAATTTTTTTGAAAAGTTGGTTTTGACTTGGGAATCAACTTCCAAGTGTTATCCAAGTCTTGGTTAAGACTTGGCAGACTTTTAAGACTTGTATTTAGACTTGCCCAGTACTGGAAACCTAAATAAGGCTTGGATTTAGACTTGCCTAGTACTGATATAGACTTGGAGTTCGGTCCGGGAATTCATATGTTATTGTTTATCACTTTAAGCAGTATGAATAGTTTATATTGTCCGATAAAATCATGTTCGAGGTTGAGTGTTATTCTCGCAAATGACTTTTTATTGCACTTTCTTGATTGCGAATAATCATAGCAGTGGGTAAGTATTTCTTTTTGTTTTATTAATTTGCTGTGCCTTTTTAAAGTATATTTAAACTCAGCGGGAGAAATTTCTTTTCTATGTGGAGAAAAGGGAATTTCGAATGGTGAAAAGGCATTCAAGCATTCAAGAATTTTATCTGCCACAATGAGCGTCAGGGTCATAATGTCGCCTGCCATTCTTGCACACTTGCAAGCATCGAAAGCTATCAATCGAAAAAATTTTTCTATGGCATTCGATCAACGCAGTCACTCTCAGTAGAAGCAATATTCGTGGATTCGAGAAATTTGCCTCACAGAAAGATACGGGAGAAGAATATTTCGTCTTCAGATTCGACCATTTAGAGGAGAGCTAACAATGACACACGATTTTCTTGTTTGACTGCTCTCACAAAAAGTGGAGTTCGAAGTGAATGTCGGATCAATTCGGAGTATCGGATTTGAACTATAAGTTTTAATTGGTTGATTTAATTAATATTCTAGACTTAAGGTAGCCAAGACATTATTTTTGAACAATTAAAAATTAAATTGTTGCTCAAATAATAATCCTTATTTTTAGGTTGTCTTCAGGAATGGTTATCGGTGCAGTGTCGTTAACGTAGGCCTAAACGGATATTTCGTTGCAATTTTGAAGAAAACTTACCAACTACGTGCAATTCATCCTTTCAGGTGCAATTTTGTTTTTCTGGACATTCAATTTGAAATTCTTTGTATTAGGTTTTTAATTAACGTTTTTTAACAGCTTGCTTGTAGACCCTCTTGCATTTCACTGCTGATTTTAACCATAGTCAGATCATCTGAAAGTAGTGCTGAGGTTCTTGAATTTTTTGTTGTACTCTGTCACACGGGTGCGCTACATTGATGTGTCAGGCTACTTATAGATAAGCGCAACAGAATGTTTGAAAAAAAAACTAGTTTGGTAGAAATAAAGACTCGAGCTGAAACTAATCAGCTAGGATAACTATCACTTCTCGCTCGATGATCTGAATTGCACTGAAAATGAGCTCTCATAATAGATTTCAAGACGCCCGAGGCCGGAGGCCATTCAAGCAATATGAGTACCCAAAAATAAATGAATATATTTCACATATACTTAAGTTACAATTTAGTAATTTTCAAAAACGTGTTCAACTTTTGCGACTCTCAGTCCAATAAGTCTAACGTCTTTACAATGTGACCTTTGGTGCTCTTTTTCAGTTGCTTTTGATGCAATCTATGGTCACCTCAGATACACACAGCTAAATTGTTTAAAATATCCAAACGAAGTACTACTCGATGCAGATACGATTTGAAAGGTGATGCCAGGTCACATTATAGTAATCACAATTATAAGCTGCTAGAAAACCAGAGATCAAATCAGTAATCGGTTGTAATCTAAAAGTACTTCTCGGACCGCAATAACAAAATGGTGATGAGAGACAAGCTGCACTACAAAGTGATTAGCGACGATGCAGATAGAAACCATTTGCTTCATTCTTTTGACACGTTTTTGTTCGATTGCGATGGAGTATTGTGGGAATGCGACAAACCCATTGACGGGTCCATTGAAGCTATAAATTTTCTTCTGGAGAACCAAAAACAAGTTAGTATTGAACATAATAATCCTGGCCTAACAAAAACACCATAAGGCAAAAATGGGTTTAATATGCACATTGGATGGTGCTGAGTTAATAATTATTTTTTTGCGTAAATTTTGAAAAAAATATTGAGGGCTGATCGTGCTGGCCGGATTAAAATTTTAACGTGCCCTTAGTGGAAAAATTTTTGGTTTTCAAACATAAGATATCGTCGGTATCGTTGTTTTTTCTGGCCAAAAATGACGAAAATTCATATGATCTTTTTAGGATTGCCGTTTTTGTTCGGCATTTAACATAAGAAAGATTCGGTATTGTCGTTTTGCACTTAAGGGAGATTCGGTATCTTTAATAGAAACACTAGGATTTTTTAAACTCCAGATCAGAAAAGCAGATTAGCCCGGCGGACCGAACAAGGAAAACGATCGGCACTGGGCGTTTTGAAAAGCAACCAACCTTCAAAATTTGTGCGTGCAAACTAAAAAAAAGTATGTCGATGTTCAGAGAATGCTAATCAATCAGCAGAGTTCTCATCAATGTTCGACAAGTATGTTGCATTATTGAATTCAAAATTAACCAAGAATCTTATACTTATTCATTTAGCTTTGCCAATGCACTAAAAACGAATTTTCAATAAGTTTGCACATTCTTTCTGATTTGTTTTCAAAAAAACGCTCAAAATTCCTACAAAAAGGTCTCACAACGTTTGATTACATTATATGCGATTAAAAAAACAAATTTTCCAATGAAAGAAAACCGAAAATTTCTTACGTCTAAAACCAAACACACCAAAGAGCTCTTGCATAAAACAAGCATACCGGATCTTTCTTACGTTTGAAACCGGTGATATCGAGCAAACCAACAATTCCGAAGCTTTCTTACGTTTGAAAACGATGATTCCAAAGGTTTCTTACAATTGTGTTGTCGTTTTTGTTCGGTTTTCTCAACTAGGGGCCCCTCCGTAAACTTGCACGTGTGCCTCCTTAATTAGTGTTAACATTCAAACAAAATTCAACTAAATGATAACTTTTGAAGACAGATATAAATGAGAACCTATCAGAACCAATTCTGTCTGAGGTGAGAATATTGATAGTGAGCAATTCAACCATTTTTTGGTGAGATATAAGGTAACGAAAAGAAAGTGCGGTAGATAGTATATTGTGTAGGTGGCACACAAGTTAATGCCATCTTTTCCGTTTCTTTCTCATCACATAATGTTGTGACGTAACTGAATATTAAGTAACTGTTTAACACGTAACGGAAAAAAACTTGGTATTATTTCTTAAAAAAATAGGAAATATGGATGATTAACGACGACACGGGTGCTGTGTTCATAGATCTTGCAAAAGTTTTCAATTCAAATTCACATGAGATTTTTTGCAAGAAAGCTGAAAGCTCGAGAAAGGAACTGTGTTAGGACCTCTTATTTTTCAGTTATATGTCAACGGTTTCTCCAAAAAACTGGAAGATGAAATTGATGTTGGTCAATTTGCAGATGACATTAGTTTTATATGCAAATTTGAATGTAATGAAAAATTTCCCTTAAAAATTGAGAAAAGCAATAGAACAAACAGACAAACACTTGACTGAGAATCAACTCATTCTAATTGCCGATGAAACAGAGATGTTTTACTTTTCAAATCATACTAATTCGGATCCACAGTTTACTTTTAAAGGTGAAGTTATCAAACCAACTCATGTTTGTCGCTATCTGGGAGTACAAATTGATTGATTGATTGATACCATGCTGAATAATTTGTTTAACAATATAAAACATGTAGATATCTAACCTTAGAGTTATATTCTGAGTAATTTATACATGTTCCAAATTTAAGAAACAGTTGGCCGCGAAAAAGCAGATTGCAAAGAATTTTGACTCGAAGTTCAAAAATCAAAGTATAAGGGCGAGTAAACTACATCAAGTTATACGTTTTCAAAGTTTAAATTTTGAAATTTTAGATACGCTACCCTCAGGTAGCAGCAAAAAAACTGATACGCGACCCCTCAAAAAATGCGAAGAATTCTAACATGACCATAGACAAAATTTATGGGTTAACCTCTGACAAAGAGCGTAGAGCTCAACAGTCCATCAATTGAACACGCATGTAGAAAGTGTTTTAAAAATCACAATTGAGGAGTGTGAAAATTCTCAAAGGAAGGTAGCAAACAAACTATCCGGAACCCGAAAATGAGCAAATGTTTACGAGACGGTCAAGTTGAGAAAATTTGTTAACATGCAGACGAAAGTCTTCGTTAGTTCAGCAAGTCGTTCGACTATCGTTGAAATTTCATTGGCTCCAAACATTTGACAGTCGTGTAACAAAAGTTAACCCTCGCGAGCACACCCCAATTTAGTTGCGAACGATCATAGGCTAATTCGATGTTCACTATATTGTACAGTCGAATCTAAATGTTTGAAAAACAATTCTCAGATTCAGGTGGTAGGAGATCAATCACTCCCCGCAAGACAGATGTTCCCAAACTTTGGACGAAAATTAATAACATCATAAGTTCCAAACAATTTTCATTTTTAGTTCATCAGAACTATGCCTTTTGAAACTATAAATTTCTCAATCCATTTTGCCAACTAGGCAAATCGAAAAATCTTTTTGTTGGGTCCAAATACATAAAATGACTTGCCATAACGCACCAAAAAGGTGGAATAAAAAATGTCCACCCGAAAGCGCGGAGTTCAAAACGAGTAGTCAAATCTAGTTGCCGATTGTTTTATCGGACAACTACAAATATCAATAAACATTCCGATAAATTTTTCTTGTTGCAATTACCGTTCCGTAGATGGCATATTCATAGTCACTAGATGGTCAAAATTGGACCACTTAAATTATTTTAACAAATTTCTCGAGTTGCTAGACGGAGAAAAACTCAGATTTCTTTTGCAGAAGTTTCGTTTCGCAATATAATCAATCAAATGGTTAGGTTATTGCCAAAAAGCGTCAATCTGTCAACGCTGAATACATCCGGAATTGTGATCCTAACTGAACCAAAAGTTTGCAATCGATTGACCGATTTCAGGGGATCGCGATGTCCATCAAGTAATTAAAATTGTATCAAACTTTCAAGCACAATGTTATTCATTCGAAAAATTGTTAAAGAATGGATCAAAATGTATGGACAGATGCCTATCAATTGCATTTCCATTCAATTAAATCGGAGGTTTCAAAGTAGCCAAAATTACACATTTCAATGCAAATTCTATTGGTAGAACCTAGAACAGTTCAATGAGAGAAGATTTTGGAGCTGTTTTTTATTTAAAAACCTCCATTACGTTGGAGAACCGTTTCGTATGTATCTGTTTTCTTAATAGTTTGTAAAAAACCATCCAACACTAGTAAATTCGATCACCTGGGTGCCGCATGGAGTATACAGCAAATTAAAAATTTTTCCATGCAAAAATTTTACAGTTATAGTGGACCATCGAGTTGTACTTTTTATCTCCAAAACCGATGGTGCACAGGAAACAAATGAGAGAAGAAAAACTAGATGGATTGACAGACAATTCCTGTTTAAATTTAATGTAGAAGCCAATCCCGGTGCCAATATGGGTTTGGTTAATAATATATCAAGTTACCCATCTGCAGCCCTCCACCAAATCACAATTCTAACTCAGCCAAAAGACAGCAAATGACAACTTTTCTGATGGAGCCCCGAGCCAAAACACAAACATCCACTCCGGTTGCATGCATTAACACAAGGAAAATCTGGTTGCTTCCTATGACAGTTAATCACATCATAAGTTCCAAACATTTTTCATATTTTCTTCATCAGAACTATGCCTTTTGAAACTAGAAATTCCTCAATCCACTTTGCCGACTATGCCAATCGAAAAGTCTTTTTGTTGGGTCCTAATACATAAAAAGATTTGCAACAACGCACCAGAAAGGTGAAATAAAAAAATGTCTGCCCTGAAGCGCGGAGTTCAAAACGAATAGTCGGTTCCAGTTGCCGATTGTTTTATCGGACATCTCCGAATATCCTACAAACATTCAGATAATTTTTTTGTTGCCATTACCGTTCTTTAGACCGGCATAATCATAATCACTCGATGGTCAAAATTGGATCACTAAATTTATTTGAACTAAAATCTCGAGTTGCTAAACGGAGAAAAACTTAGACTTATTTTGCAGAAGTGTCCTTTCGCAATATAATCAATCAAATGGTTAGGTTATGGTCGCAATGATTGCGGCTTCAATCTTGCAACGCTGAATACATCCGAAATTTTGAGCCTAACTGAACCAAAAACTATCAATCAATTGACCGCTTCCATGGGATCGCTTTCCATTAAATAAATAAAACTTTATCAAACTTACTAGCGCCATGTTATTCATTTGAAAAACTGTTGAAAAAGGGAACAAAATTTATTGACAGATGGCTATCAATCGCATTCCCATTCAATTAAATTGGAAGTTTCAAAGTAGCCAAAATTACACATTTGAGTGCAAATTCTATATCTAGATTAATTCATTGAGAGGAGAGTGTTTAGCTGTTTTTGATTTAATAACCTCCATTAGGTTGGAGAACGATTTCTTATGCATCTCTCTGTTTAAATAATCGCGCAAAAATATCCAACACTAGCAAATTAGAACACCTGTGTGCCCTCTGAACTATACAGCAGACGAAAATTTTTTTCATGCTAAAATTTTACATTTATAGTGGACCCTCCAGTTGTACTTTTTATCTCCAAAACCAATGGTGCACAGGAAACATAGAAGAGATGAAAAACTAGATGGATTGACAGACTATTCACGTTTAAATTTAATGTTAAAGCCAATCCCGGTGCCAATGTGGGTTTAGTTAATAACATATCAAGTAACCCATCTGCAGCCATCCACAAAATCACAACTCAAATTCAGCCAAAAGGCCAGCAAATGACAACTTTTCTGATGGAGCCCCCAGCCGAAACACAAGCATCTGCTCCTGTTGCATGCATGAACACAAGAAAAATCTGGTTGCTTTCTTTGACAAAAATGGCTTCCTGATTATCAGGCATTCGGATAATCCAGATTCTACTATCAATTATTTATCTGATATAGTTTTAGTTGAAAGTCTCGACAGCGTGTTTAACAAGAATTGAATTGCCGGCCTTACCTCTAAGAACGCAGTTTCCAATGCATTTCAAGAGGGCGTGATCGCGCAGGACGAAGAAATACCTATAGTTCTTTCAAGTTTTATTCACTCTTACTAGAAAGATGTGATAACACGGATGTCCGTGTATAGACAAGAAAGTTGCTTACCACTTTTTCTCAAGAGGTGATTTTCGAATAGTTCCAATCAGCTTACACTGACGGCAACGGAGTGACTGCAACTGCCGCAAAAATTATATGGCATTTAACAAATTCGGACCTGCGAACCAAAGATTCCTATTTCACACCGTCTACTTTCAGTTGGTAAGAAAATCAAAAACTAATAAAAATGTAATTTCAGTTGTACATGCTACCTCAACGCCAAGCAATCAACAAATAAAGTACAGATGAACTTAGCTAGCCATATTCTAGATGATTGTCACTACTAGCAAAACCTCATGTTTCCGGCAGACATAAACTTGCCTGCTAATAATACTGTAGGGACTTTAAGAAGGCCTTAAAACTAACAATTACACCGCTGAGAAATTGTGATAACGTTCCATTTTTTTTATCCCAATCAACGCCCATTTTTTTAGAACTCCCATTAGACAAATAATGTTTTTGCGACTCAACTCGAACAATGGGTACTCGGTTTAAATTTAGTTAAGCATAACTTTTTAGATTTAGAGACGGTAAACTCTGCAATTTTGTTGGAAGTGATAAGAGGAAAAACATTAATAACAAAAATGACGAGAAAGTGAAAGCTAAAAAGGAAATGTGGACAATGGATGAAGTCGCACGCAACAGGCATTATCCGAGCGTTGGGAACAAGCTTGTTTTTTTTTCGTAAAAGAGTTACAGCAAGTTCCTCAAAAAGACAATTTTGCTGATATGTCAATTGCAAAAAAAAGTTGATCTGAAGAAGAAATGACCTAAAAGGCAAATAGACAGTCTGTTTGAAGCATCCTCACGACGGAGGGGCAATCCACCGACCACGTGGCAGATGCTAATAATCGAGAGAAAGCTCATCAAAGTCACTCCTGGGAGCAAAAATTCCATTAAAACATGAGTGAGCTGTTGAAATAATAGTGCTAGACTCTGTTAAAAAGACATAAACGACCTCCGAGTGATACTTCACAAGCTGTGCCAGTCAGGATTGATCAGTGAAATGTTCTGTGGGCTCTCCATGTGAGAGTAACCGAGCAACGCCGCCCGAGAAGGACACTCAAGAGGAATTAAAGTTCTCCAAAAAGACGTGAGGATCGCGTCAACCTAAATTCATAGACGCAAAGATATGTCTAATCTTATCAATACTAGCAATATCTCTATGTTTCCGGCAGACATAAACTTACCTGCTAATAATACTGTAGGATGATAAAAAACTCTTAGGTGTCAGTAACCACCGGAAGAATTTCAAAAAAAGCGGCGTGGATTTAAGGACGACGCACCGGTTGTACCACACAGTACTTCCAAGAATTTCAAAAAAAGCGGCGTGGATTTAAGGACGACGCACCGGTTGTACCACACAGTACTTCCAGTTGCTTCCAAAAGCAGTTGCTTCCAAAAACCGAAGTCACGAAAGCATAAAAATGACAACTATTGTACATGGTACCTAAAATACAGGTCCCAAATACTTACCACATCCGACTCCGAAGTTGCACAACATAGAGCGCAATCGAAGATTTAAACAGGTTTATCGCGTCACCAGTCCAAACAGTTCAAAAAAAGAGACCCTCGGGTTGATTTGTCACTGCGAGCTCACGCGTTTTAACGCCTCGAGCATCTCCAATGTCAAAGAACGCCTTGTGGTCGCTGCTGAGCAAAACCGTGCTTTGGATGAAACATTTTTCTAGCAAACTTAATAATCTTTTGTCATCCGCCTATTTGGACCGCGCATCTCACAGCCTAGACTTAAACTTTGCTTAGTATTAGGTACTCATCAGAAAAAGTCTCCATTCATTGACCATATGAAGACATATCTTGTCCCGCTATATTGATTTCTTTCCATACTCTTAATGCATTTTTAAGACTTTAACCTTCTTCGTTGCAATGCGTTGTAAATTTAAAGTCTACATTCAAATTTTTATCACAAAATTTCTCCATACAAGTTGAAATGTGGTATATAGTATCTTTACTTTAGGTCACATAATTTTTTACTTTCACGTAACTGTTTAACATGTAGCAGATCTTTTACTTTTCTGCTACATGTAGCAGGCAGAACTCTTTTTCTGCTCACCTTCTGCTGTAAGCTTGTGATTTTTAATGCTCTTTTACGAACTCATTTCTCTTTTGTATCGGAATAAAAATGTTCGGTATTTCAGGCTGTCATTTTTTTTTCCTGTTAAATTTTTTCAGATCTTCCCCTTCTTGGTACACATGTTAGCGTTCACAAAATATTCATTTGGATTTCAATTAAGTCAGTTTGTGTTGAAATAAATACGAGCTGACTTATATTTGAGATAAATACGAAGTACATTTTTGCGCCTCGCCGAGGAAGTTTTGCCAAATGATGTAACATGAGCGGAAAATTCAATGCAATTGTCTGATTTAATCTTCTAGTGAGTGCGTTAATTTTGGGGACTTAAAATTAACGTATTCACTGCAAAATTTTCCAGGAAAATTGGTGTCAATTTTTTAACTTATCATTTCTAATTAAAAATTTCACAAATACCTCACGTAATTTTGTAATTTTGCAATTCTCGGCCCAAATTCCATATAATTTCCCGTTTCCAAGCGCCTGATTTTGACTTTCTAAGCGTAGATCTGATATAATTGTGCGTTTTTAGGCATAAATAACGTTTCTACGCCTTGTTTTCACATTTTGTCAACACTTAGACCTCTGTCTGTGAATCTAGAATCACTGCACTCCTGCATCCCTGTTTCATGTTTTACCGCTGTGACACAGGAATTTTGATTCCTTTGTTACCTCATTCTTTGTAAACTGAATTCTAACATCACGTCTCTATTTGTGGTTAGTACCTAATTTTGTCGTCATTAAGCGTAGATCCCAAATAATTGTGAGCGTCTAGGCGCAAAGCTGACACGCTTTTGCATTACTACAAAATTCAGCCGTCCAAAAGATATATCTTGAAAATTTCTGCGGAGATCGAGGCGTTTTATGTGAAATTTCCGATTAGAAACACCTCAAAAATCTTGAAATTTAACGAGGCGTTTCCAATCCGAGATCTTACATAAATTCAACACTAAATTTTTAGCGTTATTCTTTTAGCCTTCAATTTAACCACAATCTTACTCAATGTTTCAGTTTTAGCGTTAATTTTGCATCGAACATAGTCTTGTGTTGCGTAGACTTCAAATTATTCAGTAATTAATAGTTGTTTTTAGTGAATTTTTGGACATACATTGTCAATTGTTGAGTTCCATTGAAATAAAAAATGATTGTATTTTACGAATGATTTCAAATAATTCTAATATAGAAATTGTGTGCATAGTGTGAATTACGAATTGGCATAGTGTGAATTAAGAATGAATTACGAACTTTCATACTCACTGAATTTTTCAAAAAATTAAATTTGTTTTTTAAAAGATTGTATCTATATGGTACCTATTGTTTTTTTTACTTTCATATCTTTCATTTTCACCATTTCTGATGTAATGAGGTATATTTTAGTGATATTTTGCAAGAAACTCTAATTAATTTCCGGTATTGTACGTTATCTAAGTTATTTTAGATATAGCACGGTTGTCTTTGATTTGAGTTTTGACTTCCTTCTTTTCGAACATTGACTTCAGTTTTGGTTTGTTTCTGTTTTCGAGCTCTGGACATTAACAGCAACTTTAGGAATTTGTTATTTATTTTGTAATTATGAACTACTGGCAATATTAAAGGTTAAAAGGAGGTTTCTGCCAATAACAGACCTTCTTCCATTTCGAGATTACGCTGTTACCCAATTACCTAAAACACGCATCTTACATACCCCGCCACCTACCTACCGCACTACCACGCCTACCGATCCCCAAGCGGTCGCTTCACACACCAACACGCTGCCACCTACCACAATCCCCCACCCCTGTTCCAAAATACGCCCGTATCACACATAAATTTATTTCCCGGGTCGAGGTTTTTGGGTAAATTTTCGTAAGAAATGCGGTGAATGCGGTGAATTTTCGTAAGAAATGCGGTGATTGCGGTGAATGCGGTGAAAAAAATAATTCACCGCTTTTCAGCGCATTTCTTACAAAAATTCACCACCAAATTCACCGCATTTCTTACAAAAATTCACCGCATAGACTATTATGGCAAAATAATGTAAGAAATGCGGTGAATGCGGTGAAAAAAAATAATTCACCACATTTCACCGCATTTCTTACAAAAATTCACCGCATATGGTTTCCAAAGTTTACTCAATCTGATTTAATTTCACAAGAATTAACAAACAAGTAAATGACAGTTGGCGCAGTGGAATAAGCATTGGAAGGCATGCAGGAGGTCAGAGGTTCGAACCCGTGTAGGGACGATTCTTTTTTGTAAGAATACTGAGAACGCGGTGAAAAAAACAATTCACCGCGATTCACCGCATTCACCGCAAAAAGATGTAAGAAATACGCGGTGAAAATTATTTTTTTTCACCGCATTTCACCGCATTTCTTACGAAAATTCACCACCAAACCTCG
>NW_027449912.1:0-47500 GCF_964194025.1 Convolutriloba macropyga
ACTCCTCCTTAGACCCTCAATTCATTTGAATAAGTCCTTGACTAGGTTCAAAAGCGACTTATGTTGAAACACCATATAGCTAGTTTTTGAGCGCGAAATTTGACAACGTATAGAGTACTTTTTTCGTATACCACCTAGGTCAAAAATCCTTTAACCCTCAGACTGTACTCGGACAGACAGTGACACTCCTCCTTAGACCCTCAATTCATTTGAATAAGTCCTTGACTAGGTTCAAAAGCGATTTATGTTGAAACACCATATAGCTAGTTTTTGAGCGCGAAATTTGACAACGTATAGAGTGCTTTTTTCGTATACCACCTAGGTCAAAAATTCTTTAACCCTCAGACTGTACTCGGACAGTGACACTCCTCCTTAGACCCTCAATTCATTTGAATAAGTCCTTGACTAGGTTCAAAAGCGACTTATGTTGAAACACCATATAGCTAGTTTTTGAGCGCGAAATTTGACAACGTATAGAGTACTTTTTTCGTATACCACCTAGGTCAAAAATTCTTTAACCCTCAGACTGTACTCGGACAGACAGTGACACTCCTCCTTAGACCCTCAATTCATTTGAATAAGTCCTTGACTAGGTTCAAAAGCGATTTATGTTGAAACACCATATAGCTAGTTTTTGAGCGCGAAATTTGACAACGTATAGAGTACTTTTTTCGCATACCACCTAGGTCAAAAATTCTTTACCCCTCAGACTTTACTCGGACAGTGACACTCCTCCTTAGACCCTCCATTCATTTGAATAAGTCCTTGACTAGGTTCAAAAGCGAGTTATGTTGAAACACTATATAGCTGATGTTTGAGCGCGAAATTTGACAACGTATAGAGTACTTTTTTCGTATGCCACCTAGGTCAAAAATTCTTTACCCTTCAGACTGTACTCGGACAGTGACACTCCTCCTTAGACCCTCAATTCATTTGAATAAGTCCTTGACTAGGTTCAAAAGCGATTTATGTTGAAACACCATATAGCTAGTTTTTGAGCGCGAAATTTGACAACGTATAGAGTACTTTTTTCGTATACCACCTAGGTCAAAAATTTTTTACCCCTCAGACTGTACTCGGACAGTGACACTCCTCCTTAGACCCTCAATTCATTTGAATGAGTTCTTGACTAGGTTCAAAAGCGATTTATATTGAAACACCATATAGCTAGTTTTTGAGCGCGAAATTTGACAACGTATAGAGTACTTTTTCGTATACCACCTAGGTCAAAAATTCTTTTCCCCTCAGACTGTACTCGGACAGTGACACTCCTCCTTATACCCTCAATTTATTTGAATAAGTCCTTGACAAGGTTCAAAAGCGATTTATGTTGAAACACCGTATAGCTAGTTTTTTGAGCGCGAAATTTGACAACGTATAGATTTCTTTTTTCGTATACCACCTAGGTCGAAAATTCTTTACCCCTCAGGCTGTACTCGGACAGTGACACTCCTCCTTAGACCCTCAGTTCATTTGAATAAGTCCTTGACTAGGTTCAAAAGCGATTTATGTTGAAACACCATATAGCTAGTTTTCGAGCGCGAAATTTGACAACGTATAGAGTACTTTTTTCGTATACCACCTAGGTCCAAAATTCTTTACCCCTCAGACTTTACTCGGACAGTGACACTCCTCCTTAGACCCTCAATTCATTTGAATAAGTCCTTGACTAGGTTCAAGTATGGCTCAAAAACTAGCTATATGGTATTTCAACATAAATCGCGTTTGAACCTAGTCAAGGAATTATTCAAATGAAATGAGGGTCTAAGGAAGAGTGTCACTATCCGAGTACAGTCTGAGGGGAAAAGAATTTTTGACCTAGGTGGTATACGAAAAAAAGTACTCTATGCGTTGTCAAATTTCGCGCTCAAAAACTAGCTATATGGTGTTTCAACATAAATCGCTTTTGAACCTAGTCAAGGACTTATTCAAATAGATTGAGGGTCTAAGGAGGAGTGTCACTGTCCGAGTACAGTCTGAGGGGTAATTATATTTTGACCTAGGTGGTATACGAAAAAAGTACTCTATACGTTGTCAAATTTCGCGCTCAAAAACTAGCTATATGGTGTTTCAACATAAATCGCTTTTGAACCTAGTCAAGGACTTATTCAAATCAATTGATGGTCCAAGGAGGAGTGTCACTGTCCTGGTACAGTCTGAGAGGTAAAGAATTTTTGACCTAGGTGGCATACGAAAAAAGTACTCTATACGTTGTCAAATTTCGCGCTCAAACATCAGCTATATAGTGTTTCAACATAACTCGCTTTTGAACCTAGTCAAGGACTTATTCAAATGAATTGAGGGTCTAAGGAGGAGTGTCACTGTCCGAGTACAGTCTGAGGGGTGAAGAATTTTTGACCTAGGTGGTATACAAAAAAAGTACTCTATACGTTGTCAAATTTCGCGCTCAAAAACTAGCTATATGGTGTTTCAACATAAATCGCTTTTGAACCTAGTCAAGGACTTATTCAAATGAATTGAGGGTCTAAGGAGGAGTGTCACTGTCTGTCCGAGTACAGTCTGAGGGGTAAAGAATTTTTGACCTAGGTGGTATGCGAAAAAAGTACTCTATACGTTGTCAAATTTCGCGCTCAAACATCAGCTATATAGTGTTTCAACATAACTCGCTTTTGAACCTAGTCAAGGACTTATTCAAATGAATGGAGGGTCTAAGGAGGAGTGTCACTGTCCGAGTAAAGTCTGAGGGGTAAAGAATTTTTGACCTAGGTGGTATGCGAAAAAAGTACTCTATACGTTGTCAAATTTCGCGCTCAAAAACTAGCTATATGGTGTTTCAACATAAATCGCTTTTGAACCTAGTCAAGGACTTATTCAAATGAATTGAGGGTCTAAGGAGGAGTGTCACTGTCTGTCCGAGTACAGTCTGAGGGTTAAAGAATTTTTGACCTAGGTGGTATACAAAAAAAGTACTCTATACGTTGTCAAATTTCGCGCTCAAAAACTAGCTATATGGTGTTTCAACATAAGTCGCTTTTGAACCTAGTCAAGGACTTATTCAAATGAATTGAGGGTCTAAGGAGGAGTGTCACTGTCCGAGTACAGTCTGAGGGTTAAAGAATTTTTGACCTAGGTGGTATACGAAAAAAGTACTCTATACGTTGTCAAATTTCGCGCTCAAAAACTAGCTATATGGTGTTTCAACATAAATCGCTTTTGAACCTAGTCAAGGACTTATTTAAATAAATTGAGGGTCCAAAGAGGAGTGTCACTGTCCGAATACAGTCTGAGGGTTAAAGAATTTTTGACCTATGTGGTATACGAAAAAAGTACTCTATACGTTGTCAAATTTCGCGCTCAAAAACTAGCTATATGGTGTTTCAACATAAATCGCTTTTGAACCTAGTCAAGGACTTATTCAAATGAATTGAGGGTCTAAGGAGGAGTCTCACTGTCCGAGTACAGTCTGAGGGTTAAAGAATTTTTGACCTAGGTGGTATATAAAAAAAGTACTCTATACGTTGTCAAATTTCGCGCTCAAAAAATAGCTATATGGTGTTTCAACATAAATCGCTTTCGAACCTAGTCAAGGACTTATTCAAATGAATTGAGGGTCTAAGGAGGAGTTTCACTGTCCGAGTACAGTCTGAGAGGTAAAGAATTTTTGACCTAGGCGGTATACGAAAAAAGTACTCTATACGTTGTCAAATTTCGCGCTCAAAAACTAGCTATATGGTGTTTCAACATAAATCGCTTTTGAACCTAGTCAAGGACTTATTCAAATGAATTGAGGGTCTAAGGAGGAGTGTCACTGTCCAATTACAGTATGAGGGGTAAAGAATTTTTGACCTAGGTGGTATACGAAAAAAGTACTCTATACGTTGTCAAATTTTGCGCTCAAAAACTAGCTATATGGTGTTTCAACATAAATCGCTTTTGAACCTAGTCAAGGACTTATTCAAAAGAATTGAGGGTCCAAGGAGGAGTTTCACTGTCCTGGTAAAGTCTGAGAGGTAAAGAATTTTTGACCTAGGTGTTATACGAAAAAAGTACTCTATACGTTGTCAAATTTCGCTCTCAAAAACTAGCTATATGGTATTTCAACATAAATCGCTTTTGAATTTAGTCAAGGACTTATTCAAATGAATTGAGGGTCTAAGGAGGAGTGTCACTGTCCGAGTACAGTCTGAGGGGTGAAGAGTTTTTGACCTAGGTGGTATACGAAAAAAGTACTCTATACGTTGTCAAATTTCGCGCTCAAAAACTAGCTATATGGTGTTTCAACATAAATCGCTTTTGAAACTAGTCAAGGACTTATTCAAATGAAATGAGGGTCCAAGGAGGAGTGCCACTGTCCTGGTAAAGTCTGAGAGGTAAAGAATTTTTGACCTAGGTGTTATACGAAAAAAGTACTCTATACGTTGTCAAATTTCGCTCTCAAAAACTAGCTATATGGTATTTCAACATAAATCGCTTTTGAACCTAGTCAAGGACTTATTCAAATGAATTGAGGGTCTAAGGAGGAGTGTCACTGTCCGAGTACAGTCTGAGGGGTGAAGAATTTTTGACCTAGGTGGTATACAAAAAAGTACTCTATACGTTGTCAAATTTCGCGCTCAAAAATTAGCTATATGGTGTTTCAACATAAATCGCTTTTGAACCTAGTCAAGGACTTATTCAAATGAATTGAGGGTCTAAGGAGTAGTGTCACTGTCCGAGTTCAGTCTGAAGGGTAAAGAATTTTTGACCTAGGTGGCATACGAAAAAAGTACTCTATACGTTGTCAAATTTCGCGCTCAAAAACTAGCTATATGGTGTTTCAACATAAATCGCTTTTGAACCTAGTCAAGGACTTTTTCAAATGAATTGAGGGTCTAAGGAGGAGTGTCACGCTCCGAGTATAGTCTGAGGGGCAAACAATTTTTGACCTAGGTGGTATACGAAAACAGTACTCTATACGTTGTCAAGTTTCGCGCTCAAACATCAGCTATATGGTGTTTCAACATAAATCGCTTTTGAACCTAGTCAAGGACTCATTCAAATGAATTGAGGGTCTAAGGAGGAGTGTCACTATCCGAGTACAGTCGGAGGGGTAAAGAATTTTTGACCTAGGTGTTATACGAAAAAAGTACTCTATACGTTGTCAAATTTCGCTCTCAAAAACTAGCTATATGGTATTTCAACATAAATCGCTTTTGAACCTAGTCAAGGACTTATTCAAATGAATTGAGGGTCGAAGGAGGAGTGTCACTGTCCGAGTACAGTCTGAGGGTTAAAGAATTTTTGACCTAGGTGGTATACGAAAAAAGTACTCTATACGTTGTCAAATTTCGCGCTCAAAAACTAGCTATATGGTGTTTCAACATAAATCGCTTTTGAACCTAGTCAAGGACTCATTCAAATGAAATGAGGGTCTAAGGAGGAGTGTCACTGTCCGAGTAAAGTCTGATGGGTGAAGAATTTTTGACCTAGGTGGTATACAAAAAAAGTACTCTATACGTTGTCAAATTTCGCGATCAAAAACTAGATATATGGTGTTTCAACATAAATCGCTTTTGAACCTAGTCAAGGACTTATTCAAATGAATTGAGGGTCTAAGGAGGAGTGTCAAGGTCCGAGTACAGTCTGAGGGGCAAAGAATTTTTGACCTAGGTGGCATACGAAAAAAGTACTCTATACGTTGTCAAATTTCGCGCTCAAAAACTAGCTATATGGTGTTTCAACATAAATCACTTTTGAACCTAGTCAAGGACTTATTCAAATGAATTGAGGGTCTAAGGAGGAGTGTCACTGTCCGAGTACAGTCTGAGGGTTAAAGAATTTTTGACCTAGGTGGTATACCAAAAAAGTACTCTATACGTTGTCAAATTTCGCGCTCAAAAACTAGCTATATGGTGTTTCAACATAAATCGCTTTTGAACCTCGTCAAGGACTCATTCAAATGAAATAAGGGTCTAAGGAGGAGTGTCACTGTCCGAGTACAGTCGGAGGGGTAAAGAATTTTTGACCTAGGTGTTATACGAAAAAAGTACTCTATACGTTGTCAAATTTCGCTCTCAAAAACTAGCTATATGGTGTTTCAACATAAATAGCTTTTAAACCTAGTCAAGGACTTATTCAAATGAATTGAGAGTCCAAGGAGGAGTGTCACTGTCCTGGTACAGTCTGAGAGGTAAAGAATTTTTGACCTAGTTGTTATACGAAAAAAGTACTCTATACGTTGTCAAATTTCGCTCTCAAAAACTAGCTATATGGTATTTAAACATAAATCGCTTTTGAACCTAGTCAAGGACTTATTCAAATGAATTGAGGGTCAAAGGAGGAGTGTCAATGTCCGAGCACAGTCGGGGGGGTAAAGAATTTTTGACCTAGGTGGCATACGAAAAAAGTACTCTATACGTTGTCAAATTTCGCGCTCAAAAACTAGCTATATGGTGTTTCAAAATAAATCGCTTTTGAACCTAGTCAAGGACTCATTCAAATGAATTGAGGGTCTAAGGAGGAGTGTCACTGTCTGAGTACAGTCTGAGGGGTAAAGAATTTTTGACCTAGGTGGTATACGAAAAAAGTACTCTATACGTTGTCAAATTTCGCGCTCAAAAACTAGCTATATGGTGTTTCACATAAATCGCTTTTGAACCTAGTCAAGGACTCATTCAAATGAATTGAGGGTCTAAGGAGGAGTGTCACTGTCCGAGTAAAGTCTGAGAGGCAAAGAATTTTTGACCTAGGTGGTATACGAAAAAAGTACTCTATACGTTGTCAAATTTCGCGCTCAAAAACTAGCTATATGGTGTTTCAACATAAAAAGCTTTTGAACCTAGTCAAGGACTCATTCAAATGAATTGAGGGTCTAAGGAGGAGTATCACGGTCCGAGTACAGTCTGAGGGGCAAAGCATTTTTGACCTAGGTGGTATACGAAAACAGTACTCTATACGTTGTCAAATTTCGCGCTCAAACATCAGCTATATGGTGTTTCAACATAAATCGCTTTTGAACCTGGTCAAGGACTCAATCAAATGAAATGAGGGTCTAAGGAGGAGTGTCACTGTCCTAGTAAAGTCTGAGAGGTAAAGAATTTTTGACCTAGGTGTTATACGAAAAAAGTACTCTATACGTTGTCAAATTTCGCTCTCAAAAACTAGCTATATGGTATTTCAACATAAATCGGTTTTGAACCTAGTCAAGGACTCATTCAAATGAATTGAGGGTCTAAGGAGGAGTATCACGGTCCGAGTACAGTCGGAGGGGTAAAGAATTTTTGACCTAGGTGTTATACGAAAAAAGTACTCTATACGTTGTCAAATTTCGCTCTCAAAAACTAGCTATATGGTGTTTCAACATAAATCGCTTTTGAACCTAGTCAAGGACTTATTCAAATGAATTGAGGGTCCAAAGAGGAGTGTCATTGTCCTTGTACAGTCTGAGAGGTAAAGAATTTTTGACCTAGGTGTTATACGAAAAAGGTACTCTATACGTTGAATTTCGCTATCAAAAACTAGCTATATGGTATTTCAACATAAATCGCTTTTGAACCTAGTCATGGACTTATTCAAATGAATTGAGGGTCGAAGGAGGAGTGTCACTGTCCGAGTACAGTCTGAGGGGTAAAGAATTTTTGACCTAGGTGGTATACGAAAAAAGTACTCTATACGTTGTCAAATTTCGCTCTCAAAAACTAGGTATATGGTATTTCAACATAAATCGCTTTTGAACCTTGTCAAGGACTTATTCAAATGAATTGAGGGTCTAAGGAGGAGTGTCACGGTTCGAGTACAGTCTGAGGGGTAAAGAATTTTTGACCTAGGTGGTATACGAAAAAAGTACTCTATACGTTGTCAAATTTTGCTCTCAAAAACTAGCTATATGGTATTTCAACATAAATCGCTTTTGAACCTTGTCAAGGACTTATTCAAATGAATTGAGGGTCTAAGGAGGAGTGTCACGGTTCGAGTACAGTCTGAGGGGTAAACAATTTTTGACCTAGGTGTTATAGGAAAAAAGTATTCTATACGTTGTCAAATTTCGCACTCAAACATCAGCTATATGGTGTTTCAACATAAATCGCTTTTGAACCTAGTCAAGGACTCATTCAAATGAAATGAGGGTCTAAGGAGGAGTGTCACTCTCCGAGTACAGTCGGAGGGGTAAACCATTTTTGACCTAGGTGTTATAGGAAAAAAGTATTCTATACGTTGTCAAATTTCGCTCTCAAAAACTAGCTATATGGTGTTTCAACATAAATCGCTTTTGAACCTAGTCAAGGACTTATTCAAATGAATTGAGGGTCCAAGGAGGAGTGTCACTGTCCATGTACAGTCTGAGGGGTAAAGAATTTTTGACCTAGGTGGTATACGAAAAAAGTACTCTATACGTTGTCAAATTTCGCGCTCAAAAACTAGCTATATGGTGTTTCAATATAAATCGCTTTTGAACCTAGTCAAGAACTCATTCAAATGAATTGAGGGTCTAAGGAGGAGTGTCACTGTCCGAGTACAGTCTGAGGGGTAAAAAATTTTTGACCTAGGTGGTATACGAAAAAAGTACTCTATACGTTGTCAAATTTCGCGCTCAAAAACTAGCTATATGGTGTTTCAACATAAATCGCTTTTGAACCTAGTCAAGGACTTATTCAAATGAATTGAGGGTCTAAGGAGTAGTGTCACTGTCCGAGTACAGTCTGAAGGGTAAAGAATTTTTGACCTAGGTGGCATACGAAAAAAGTACTCTATACGTTGTCAAATTTCGCGCTCAAAAACTAGCTATATGGTGTTTCAACATAAATCGCTTTTGAACCTAGTCAAGGACATATTCAAATGAATTGAGGGTCTAAGGAGGAGTGTCACTGTCCGAGTACAGTCTGAGAAGTAAAGAATTTTTGACCTAGGTGTTATACGAAAAAAGTACTCTATACGTTGTCAAATTCCGCGCTCAAAAACTTGCTATATGGTGTTTCAACATAAATCGCTTTTGAAACTAGTCAAGGACTTATTCAAATGAATTGAGGGTCTAAGGAGGAGTGTCACTGTCCAAGTACAGTCTGAGGGTTAAAGAATTTTTGACCTAGGTGGCATACGAAAAAAGTACTCTATACGTTGTCAAATTTCGCTCTCAAAAACTAGCTAAATGTTATTTCAACATAAATCGCTTTTGAACCTAGTCAAGGACTTATTCAAATGAATTGAGGGTCTAAGGAGGAGTGTCAGTGTCCGAATAAAGTATGAGGGGTAAAGAATTTTTGACCTAGGTGGCATATGAAAAAAGTACTCTATACGTTGTCAAATTTCGCTCTCAAAAACTAGCTAAATGTTATTTCAACATAAATCGCTTTTGAACCTAGTCAAGGACTTATTCAAATGAATTGAGGGTCTAATGAGGAGTGTCGCTGTCCGAGTACAAAATGAGGGGTAAAGAAATTTTGACCTAGGTGGTATACGAAAAAAGTACTTTATACGTTGTCAAATTTCGCGCTCAAAAACTAGCTATATGGTGTTTCAACATAAATCGCTTTTGAACCTAGTCAAGGACTTATTCAAATGAATTGAGGGTCCAAGGAGGAGTGTCACTGTCCTGGTACAGTCTGAGCGGTAAAGAATTTTTGACCTAGGTGTTATATGAAAAAAGTACTCTATACGTTGTCAAATTTCGCTCTCGAAACCTACCTAAATGGTATTTCAACATAAATCGCTTTTGAACCTAGTCAAGGACTTATTCAAATGAATTGAGGGTCTAAGGAGGAGTGTCACTGTCCGAGTATAGTCTAAGGGGTAAAGAATTTTTGACCTAGGTGGTATACGAAAAAAGTACTCTATACGTTGTGAAATTTCGCGCTCAAAAACTAGCTATATGTTGTTTCAACATAAATCGCTTTTGAACCTAGTCAAGGACTTATTCAAATGAATTGAGGGTCTAAGGAGGAGTGTCACTGTCCGAGTACAGTATGAGGGGTAAAAAATTTTTGACCTAGGTTGGTATACGAAAAAAGTACTCTATACGTTGTCAAATTTCGCGCTCAAAAACTAGCTATATGGTGTTTCAACATAAATCGCTTTTGAACCTAGTCAAGGACTTATTCAAATCAATTGAGGGTCCAAGGAGGAGTGTCACTGTCCTGGTACAGTCTGAGAGGTAAAGAATTTTTGACCTAGGTGGTATACGAAAAAAGTACTCTATACGTTGTCAAATTTCGCGCTCAAAAACTAGCTATATGGTGTTTCAACATAAATCGCTTTTGAACCTAGTCAAGGACTTATTCAAATGAATTGAGGGTCTAAGGAGTAGTGTCACTGTCCGAGTACAGTCTGAAGGGTAAAGAATTTTTGACCTAGGAGGCATACGAAAAAAGTACTCTATACGTTGTCAAATTTCGCGCTCAAAAACCAGCTATATGGTGTTTCAACATAAATCGCTTTTGAACGTAGTCAAGGACTTATTCAAATGAATTGAGGGTCTAAGGAGGAGTGTCACTGTTCGAGTACAGTCTGAGGGGCAAAGAATTTTTGACCTACGTGGTATGCGAAAAGAGTACTCTATAAGTTGTCAAATTTCGCGCTCAAAAACTAGCTATATGGTGTTTCAACATAAATCGCTTTTGAACCTAGTCAAGGACTTATTCAAATGAATTGAGGGTCTAAGGAGGAGTGTCACTGTCCGAGTACGGTCTGAGGGTTAAAGAATTTTTGACCTAGCTGGTATACGAAAAAGTACTCTATACGTTGTCAAATTTCGCGCTCAAACATCAGCTATATGGTGTTTCAACATAAATCGCTTTTGAACCTAGTCAAGGACTTATTCAAATGAATTGAGGGTCTAAGGAGGAGTGTCACTGTCCGAGTACAGTATGAGGGGTAAAAAATTTTTGACCTAGGTTGGTATACGAAAAAAGTACTCTATACGTTGTCAAATTTCGCGCTCAAAAACTAGCTATATGGTGTTTCAACATAAATCGCTTTTGAATCTAGTCAAGGACTTATTCAAATCAATTGAGGGTCCAAGGAGGAGTGTCGCTGTCCTGGTACAGTCTGAGAGGTAAAGAATTTTTGACCAAGGTGGTATGCGAAAAATGTACTCTATACGTTGTCAAATTTCGCGCTCAAAAACTAGCTATATGGTGTTTCAACATAAATCGCTTTTGAACCTAGTCAAGGACTTATTCAAATCAATTGATGGTCCAAGGAGGAGTGTCACTGTCCTGGTACAGTCTGAGAGGTAAAGTATTTTTGACCTAGGTGGTATACGAAAAAAGTACTCTATAGGTTGTCAAATTTCGCGCTCAAAAACTAGCTATATGGTGTTTCAACATAAATCGCTTTCGAACCTAGTCAAGGACTTATTCAAATCAATTGAGGGTCCAAGGAGGAGTGTCACTGTCCTGGTACAGTCTGAGAGGTTAAGAATTTTTGAACTAGGTGGTATGCGAAAAAAGTACTCTATACGTTGTCAAATTTCGCGCTCAAAAACTAGCTATATGGTGTTTCAACATAAATCGCTTTTGAACGTAGTCAAGGACTTATTCAAATGAATTGAGGGTCTAAGGAGGAGTTTCACTGTTCGAGTACAGTCTGAGGGGCAAAGAATTTTTGACCTACGTGGTATGCGAAAAGAGTACTCTATAAGTTGTCAAATTTCGCGCTCAAAAACTAGCTATATGGTGTTTCAACATAAATCGCTTTTGAACCTAGTCAAGGACTTATTCAAATGAATTGAGGGTCTAAGGAGGAGTTTCACTGTCCGAGTACGGTCTGAGGGTTAAAGAATTTTTGACCTAGGTGGTATACGAAAAAGTACTCTATACGTTGTCAAATTTCGCGCTCAAACATCAGCTATATGGTGTTTCAACATAAGTCGCTTTTGAACCTAGTCAAGGACTTATTCAAATGAATTGAGGGTCTAAGGAGGAGTGTCACTGTCCGAGTACTGTATGAGGGGTAAAAAATTTTTGACCTAGGTTGGTATACGAAAAAAGTACTCTATACGTTGTCAAATTTCGCGCTCAAAAACTAGCTATATGGTGTTTCAACACAAATCGCTTTTGAACCTAGTCAAGGACTTATTCAATTGAATTGAGGGTCTAAGGAGGAGTGTCACTGTCCAAGTACAGTATGAGGGGTAAAAAATTTTTGACCTAGGTTGGTATACGAAAAAAGTACTCTATACGTTGTCAAATTTCGCGCTCAAAAACTAGCTATATGGTGTTTCAACATAAATCGCTTTTGAACCTAGTCAAGGACTTATTCAAATCAATTGAGGGTCCGAGGAGGAGTGTCACTGTCCTGGTACAGTCTGAGAGGTAAAGAATTTTTGACCTAGGTGGTATGCGAAAAAAGTACTCTATACGTTGTCAAATTTTGCGCTCAAAAACTAGCTATATGGTGTTTCAACATAAATCGCTTTTGAACCTAGTCAAGGACTTATTCAAACGAATTGAGGGTCTAAGGAGGAGTGTCACTGTCCGAGTACAGTATGAGGGATAAAAAATTTTTGACCTAGGTTGGTATACGAAAAAAGTACTCTATACGTTGTCAAATTTCGCGCTCAAAAACTAGCTATATGGTGTTTCAACATAAATCGCTTTTGAACCTAGTCAAGGACTTATTCAAATCAATTGATGGTCCAAGGAGGAGTGTCACTGTCCTGGTACAGTCTGAGAGGTAAAGTATTTTTGACCTAGGTGGTATACGAAAAAAGTACTCTATACGTTGTCAAATTTCGCGCTCAAAAACTAGCTATATGGTGTTTCAACATAAATCGCTTTTGAACCTAGTCAAGGACTTATTCAAATCAATTGAGGGTCCGAGGAGGAGTGTCACTGTCCTGGTACAGTCTGAGAGGTAAAGAATTTTTGACCTAGGTGGTATGCGAAAAAAGTACTCTATACGTTGTCAAATTTTGCGCTCAAAAACTAGCTATATGGTGTTTCAACATAAATCGCTTTTGAACCTAGTCAAGGACTTATTCAAACGAATTGAGGGTCTAAGGAGGAGTGTCACTGTCCGAGTACAGTATGAGGGATAAAAAATTTTTGACCTAGGTTGGTATACGAAAAAAGTACTCTATACGTTGTCAAATTTCGCGCTCAAAAACTAGCTATATGGTGTTTCAACATAAATCGCTTTTGAACCTAGTCAAGGACTTATTCAAATCAATTGATG
Source organism: Convolutriloba macropyga (assembly GCF_964194025.1). Classification (NCBI taxonomy): domain Eukaryota; kingdom Metazoa; phylum Xenacoelomorpha; order Acoela; family Convolutidae; genus Convolutriloba; species Convolutriloba macropyga. Next base: position 13,111 of record NW_027449912.1, read on the forward strand.
GTCCAAGGAGGAGTGTCACTGTCCTGGTACAGTCTGAGAGGTAAAGTATTTTTGACCTAGGTGGTATACGAAAAAAGTACTCTATACGTTGTCAAATTTCGCGCTCAAAAACTAGCTATATGGTGTTTCAACATAAATCGCTTTTGAACCTAGTCAAGGACTTATTCAAATGAATTGAGGGTCTAAGGAGTAGTGTCACTGTCCGAGAACAGTCTGAAGGGTAAAGAATTTTTGACCTAGGTGGCATACTAAAAAAGTACTCTATACGTTGTCAAATTTCGCGCTCAAAAACTAGCTATATGGTGTTTCAACATAAATCGCTTTTGAACCTAGTCAAGGACTTATTCAAATGGATTGAGGGTCTAAGGAGGAGTGTCACTGTCCGAGTACGGTCTGAGGGTTAAAGAATTTTTGTCCTAGGTGGTATACGAAAAAGTACTCTATACGTTGTCAAATTTCGCGCTCAAACATCAGCTATATGGTGTTTCAACATAAATCGCTTTTGAACCTAGTCAAGGACTTATTCAAATGAATTGAGGGTCTAAGGAGGAGTGTCACTGTCCGAGTACAGAGTGAGGGGTAAAGAATTTTTGACCTAGGTGTTATACGAAAAAAGTACTCTATACGTTGTCAAATTTCGCTCTCAAAAACTAGCTATATGGTATTTCAACATAAATCGCTTTTGAACCTAGTCAAGGACTTATTCAAATGAATTGAGGGTCTAAGGAGGAGTGTCACTGTCCAAGTACAGTCTGAGGGGTAAAGAATTTTCGACCTAGGTGTTATACGAAAAAGTACTCTATACGTTGTCAAATTTCGCTCTCAAAAACTAGCTATATGGTATTTCAACATAAATCGCTTTTGAACCTAGTCAAGGACTTATTCAAATGAATTGAGGGTCTAAGGAGGAGTGTCACTGTCCGAAAAAAGTCTGAGGTGTAAAGAATTTTTGACCTAGGTGGTATACGAAAAAGTACTCTATACGTTGTCAAATTTCGCGCTCAAAAACTAGCTATATGGTGTTTCAACATAAATCGCTTTTGAACCTAGTCAAGGACTTATTCAAATGAATTGAGGGTCTAAGGAGGAGTGTCGCTGTCCGAGTGCAGTATGAGGGGTAAAGAATTTTTGACCTAGGTGGTATACGAAAAAAGTACTTTATACGTTGTCAAATTTCGCGCTCAAAAACTAGCTATATGGTGTTTCAACATAAATCGCTTTTGAACCTAGTCAAGGACTTATTCAAATGATTTGAGGGTCCAAGGAGGAGTGTCACTGTCCTGGTACAGTCTGAGAGGTAAAGAGTTTTTGACCTAGGTGTTATACGAAAAAAGTACTCTATACGTTGTCAAATTTCGCTCTCAAAAACTAGCTATATGGTATTTCAACATAAATCGCTTTTGAACCTAGTCAAGGACTTATTCAAATGAATTGAGGGTCTAAGGAGGAGTGTCACTGTCCGAAAAAAGTCTGAGGGGTAAAGAATTTTTGACCTAGGTGGTATACGAAAAAGTACTCTATACGTTGTCAAATTTCGCGCTCAAAAACTAGCTATATGGTGTTTCAACATAAATCGCTTTTGAACCTAGTCAAGGACTTATTCAAATGAATTGAGGGTCTAAGGAGGAGTGTTACTGTCCGAGTACTGTCTGAGGGTTACAGAATTTTTGACTTAGGTGTTATACGAAAAAAGTACTCTATACGTTGTCAAATTTCGCTCTCAAAAACTAGCTATATGGTATTTCAACATAAATCGCTTTTGAACCTAGTCAAGGACTTATTCAAATGAATTGAGGGTCAAAGGAGGAGTGTCACTGTCCAAGTACAGTCTGAGGGGTAAAGAATTTTCGACCTAGGTGTTATACGAAAAAAGTACTCTATACGTTGTCAAATTTCGCGCTCAAAAACTAGCTATATGGTGTTTCAACATAAATCGCTTTTGAACCTAGTCAAGGACTTATTCAAATGAATTGAGGGTCCAAGGAGGAGTGTCACTGTCCTGGTACAGTCTGAGAGGTAAAGAATTTTTGAACTAGGTGTTATACGAAAAAAGTACTCTATACGTTGTCAAATTTCGCTCTCAAAACCTAGCTATATGGTATTTCAACATAAATCGCTTTTGAACCTAGTCAAGGACTTATTCAATTGAATTGAGGGTCTAAGGAGGAGTGTCACTGTCCGAGTACAGTCTAAGAGGTAAAGAATTTTCGACCTAGGTGGTATACGAAAAAAGTACTCTATACGTTGTCAAATTTCGCGCTCAAAAACTAGCTATATGGTGTTTCAACATAAATCGCTTTTGAACCTAGTCAAGGACTTATTCAAATGAATTGAGGGTCTAAGGAGGAGTGTCACTGTCCGAGTACAGTATGAGGGGTAAAAAATTTTTGACCTAGGTTGGTATACGAAAAAAGTACTCTATACGTTGTCAAATTTCGCGCTCAAATACTAGCTATATGGTGTTTCAACATAAATCGCTTTTGAACCTAGTGAAGGACTTATTCAAATGAATTGAGGGTATAAGGAGGAGTGTCACTATCCGAGTACAGTCTGAGGGGCAAAGAGTTTTTGAACTAGGTGGTATACGAAAAAAGTACTCTATACGTTGTCAAATTTCGCGCTCAAAAACTAGCTATATGGTGTTTCAACATAAATCGCTTTTGGACCTAGTGAAGGACTTATTCAAATGAATTGAGGGTCTAAGGAGGAGTGTCACTGTCCGAGTACAGTCTGAGGGGCAAAGAATTTTTGACCTAGGTGGTATACGAAAAAAGTACTCTATACGTTGTCAAACTTCGCGCTCAAACATCAGCTATATGGTGTTTCAACATAAATCGCTTTTGAACCTAGTCAAGGACTTATTCAAATGAAGTGAGGGTCTAAGGAGGAGTGTCACTGTCCGAGTACAGTCTGAGGGGCAAAAATTTTTTGACCTAGGTGGTATACGAAAAAAGTACTCTATACGTTGTCAAATTTCGCTTTCAAAAACTAGCTATATGGTATTTCAACATAAATCGCTTTTGAACCTAGTCAAGGACTTACTCAAATGCATTGAGGGTCCAAGGAGGAGTGTCACTGTCTTGGTACAGTCTGAGAGGTAAAGAATTTTTGACCTAGGTGTTATACGAAAAAAGTACTCTATACGTTGTCAAATTTCGCTCTCAAAAACTAGTTATATGGTATTTCAACATAAATCGCTTTTGAACCTAGTCAAGGACTTATTCAAATGAATTGAGGGTCTAAGGAGGAGTGTCACTGTCCGAGTACAGTCTAAGGGGTAAAGAACTTTCGACCTAGGTGGTATACGAAAAAAGTACTCTATACGTTGTCAAATTTCGCGCTCAAAAACTTGCTATATGGTGTTTCAACATAAATCGCTTTTGAACCTAGTCAAGGACTTATTCAAATGAGTTGAGGGTCTAAGGAGGAGTGTCACTGTCTGAGTACAGTATGAGGGGTAAAGAATTTTTGACCTAGGTTGGTATACGAAAAAAGTACTCTATACGTCGTCAAATTTCGCGCTCAAAAACTAGCTATATGGTGTTTCAACATAAATCGCTTTTGAACCTAGTGAAGGACTTATTCAAATGAATTGAGGGTCTAAGGAGGAGTGTCACTGTCCGAGTACAGTCTGAGGGGCAAAAAATTTTTTACCTAGGTGGTATACGAAAAAAGTACTCTATACGTTGTCAAATTTCGCGCTCAAACATCAGCTATATGGTGTTTCAACATAAATCGCTTTTGAACCTAGTCAAGGACTTATTCAAATGAATTGAGGGTCTAAGGAGGAGTGTCACTGTCCGAGTACAGTCTGAGGGGCAAAGAATTTTTGACCTAGGTTGTATACGAAAAAAGTACTCTATACGTTGTCAAATTTCGCGCTCAAACATCAGCTATATGGTGTTTCAACATAAATCGCTTTTGAACCTAGTCAAGGACTTATTCAAATGAATTGAGGATCTAAGGAGGAGTGTCACTGTCCGTGTAGAGTCTCAGGGGTAAAGAATTTTTGACCTAGGTGGTATACGAAAAAAGTACTCTATACGTTGTCAAATTTCGCGCTCAAAAACTAGCTATATGGTGTTTCAACATAAATCGCTTTTGAACCTAGTCAAGGACTTATTCAAATGAATTGAGGGTCTAAGGAGGAGTGTCACTGTCCGAGTACAGTCTGAGGGGCAAAGAATTTTTGACCTAGGTGGTATACGAAAAAAGTACTCTATACGTTGTCAAATTTCGCGCTCAAACATTAGCTATATGGTGTTTCAACATAAATCGCTTCTGAACCTAGTCAAGGACTTATTCAAATGAATTGAGGGTCTAAGGAGGAGTGTCACTGTCCAAGTACAGTCTGAGGGGTAAAGAATTGTTGACTTAGGTGGTATACGAAAAAAGTACTCTATACGTTGTCAAATTTTGCGCTCAAAAACTAGCTATATGGTGTTTCAACATAAATCGCTTTTGAACCTAGTGAAGGACTTATTCAAATGAATTGAGGCTCTAAGGAGGAGTGTCACTGTCCGAGTACAGTCTGAGGGGCAAAGAATTTTTGACCTAGGTGTTATACGAAAAAAGTACTCTATACGTTGTCAAACTTCGCGCTCAAACATCAGCTATATGGTGTTTCAACATAAATCGCTTTTGAACCTAGTCAAGGACTTATTCAAATGAATTGAGGGTCTAAGGAGGAGTGTCACTGTCCGAGTACAGTCTGAGGGGCAAAAAATTTTTGAACTAGGTGCTATACGAAAAAAGTACTCTATACGTTGTCAAATTTCGCTTTCAAAAACTAGCTATATGGTATTTCAACATAAATCGCTTTTGAACCTAGTCAAGGACTTACTCAAATGAATTGAGGGTCCAAGGAGGAGTGTCACTGTCCTGGTACAGTCTGAGAGGTAAAGAATTTTTGACCTAGGTGTTATACGAAAAAAGTACTCTATACGTTGTCAAATTTCGCTCTCAAAAACTAGTTATATGGTATTTCAACATAAATCGCTTTTGAACCTAGTCAAGGACTTATTCAAATGAACTGAAGGTCTAAGGAGGAGTGTCACTGTCCGAGTAGAGTCTAAGGGGTAAAGAATTTTTGACCTAGGTTGGTATACGAAAAAAGTACTCTATACGTTGTCAAATTTCGCGCTCAAAAACTAGCTATATGGTGTTTCAACATAAATCGCTTTGAACCTAGTGAAGGACTTATTCAAATGAATTTAGGGTCTAAGGAGGAGTGTCACTGTCCGAGTACAGTCTGAGGGGCAAAAAATTTTTTACCTAGGTGGTATACGAAAAAAGTACTCTATACGTTGTCAAATTTCGCGCTCAAACATCAGCTATATGGTGTTTCAACATAAATCGCTTTTGAACCTAGTCAAGGACTTATTCAAATGAATTGAGGATCTAAGGAGGAGTGTCACTGTCCGTGTAGAGTCTCAGGGGTAGAGAATTTTTGACCTAGTTGGTATGCGAAAAAAGTACTCTATACGTTGTCAAATTTCGCGCTCAAAAACTAGCTATATGGTGTTTCAACATAAATCGCTTTTGAACCTAGTCAAGGACTTATTCAAATGAATTGAGGGTCTAAGGAGGAGTGTCACTGTCCGAGTACAGTCTGAGGGGCAAAGAATTTTTGAACTAGGTGGTATACGAAAAAAGTACTCTATACGTTGTCAAATTTCGCGCTCAAACATTAGCTATATGGTGTTTCAACATAAATCGCTTCTGAACCTAGTCAAGGACTTATTCAAATGAATTGAGGATCTAAGGAGGAGTGTCACTGTCCAAGTACAGTCTGAGGGGTAAAGAATTTTTGACTTAGGTGGTATACGAAAAAAGTACTCTATACGTTGTCAAATTTCGCGCTCAAACATTAGCTATATGGTGTTTCAACATAAATCGCTTCTGAACCTAGTCAAGGACTTATTCAAATGAATTGAGGGTCTAAGGAGGAGTGTCACTGTCCGAGTACAGTCTGAGGGGCAAAGAATTTTTGACCTAGGTGGTATACGAAAAAAGTACTCTATACGTTGTCAAATTTCGCGCTCAAACATTAGCTATATGGTGTTTCAACATAAATCGCTTCTGAACCTAGTCAAGGACTTATTCAAATGAATTGAGGGTCTAAGGAGGAGTGTCACTGTCCGAGTACAGTCTGAGGGGCAAAGAATTTTTGACCTAGGTGGTATACGAAAAAAGTACTCTATACGTTGTCAAATTTCGCGCTCAAACATTAGCTATATGGTGTTTCAACATAAATCGCTTCTGAACCTAGTCAAGGACTTATTCAAATGAATTGAGGGTCTAAGGAGGAGTGTCACTGTCCAAGTACAGTCTGAGGGGTAAAGAATTTTTGACTTAGGTGGTATACGAAAAAAGTACTCTATACGTTGTCAAATTTCGCGCTCAAACATCAGCTATATGGTGTTTCAACATAAATCGCTTTTGAACCTAGTCAAGGACTTATTCAAATGAATTGAGGATCTAAGGAGGAGTGTCACTGTCCGTGTAGAGTCTCAGGGGTAGAGAATTTTTGACCTAGTTGGTATGCGAAAAAAGTACTCTATACGTTGTCAAATTTCGCGCTCAAAAACTAGCTATATGGTGTTTCAACATAAATCGCTTTTGAACCTAGTCAAGGACTTATTCAAATGAATTGAGGGTCTAAGGAGGAGTGTCACTGTCCGAGTACAGTCTGAGGGGCAAAGAATTTTTGACCTAGGTGGTATACGAAAAAAGTACTCTATACGTTGTCAAATTTGGCGCTCAAACATTAGCTATATGGTGTTTCAACATAAATCGCTTCTGAACCTAGTCAAGGACTTATTCAAATGAATTGAGGGTCTAAGGAGGAGTGTCACTGTCCAAGTACAGTCTGAGGGGTAAAGAATTTTTGACTTAGGTGGTATACGAAAAAAAGTACTCTATACGTTGTCAAATTTCGCGCTCAAAAACTAGCTATATGGTGTTTCAACATAAATCGCTTCTGAACCTAGTCAAGGACTTATTCAAATGAATTGAGGGTCTAAGGAGGAGTGTCACTGTCCAAGTACAGTCTGAGGGGTAAAGAATTTTTGACTTAGGTGGTATACGAAAAAAGTACTCTATACGTTGTCAAATTTCGCGCTCAAACATCAGCTATATGGTGTTTCAACATAAATCGCTTTTGAACCTAGTCAAGGACTTATTCAAATGAATTGAGGATCTAAGGAGGAGTGTCACTGTCCGTGTAGAGTCTCAGGGGTAGAGAATTTTTGACCTAGTTGGTATGCGAAAAAAGTACTCTATACGTTGTCAAATTTCGCGCTCAAAAACTAGCTATATGGTGTTTCAACATAAATCGCTTTTGAACCTAGTCAAGGACTTATTCAAATGAATTGAGGGTCTAAGGAGGAGTGTCACTGTCCAAGTACAGTCTGAGGGGCAAAGAATTTTTGACCTAGGTGGTATACGAAAAAAGTACTCTATACGTTGTCAAATTTCGCGCTCAAACATTAGCTATATGGTGTTTCAACATAAATCGCTTCTGAACCTAGTCAAGGACTTATTCAAATGAATTGAGGGTCTAAGGAGGAGTGTCACTGTCCAAGTACAGTCTGAGGGGTAAAGAATTTTTGACTTAGGTGGTATACGAAAAAAAGTACCCTATACGTTGTCAAATTTCGCGCTCAAACATCAGCTATATGGTGTTTCAACATAAATCGCTTCTGAACCTAGTCAAGGACTTATTCAAATGAATTGAGGGTCTAAGGAGGAGTGTCACTGTCCAAGTACAGTCTGAGGGGCAAAGAATTTTTGACCTAGGTGGTATACGAAAAAAGTACTCTATACGTTGTCAAATTTCGCGCTCAAACATTAGCTATATGGTGTTTCAACATAAATCGCTTCTGAACCTAGTCAAGGACTTATTCAAATGAATTGAGGGTCTAAGGAGGAGTGTCACTGTCCAAGTACAGTCTGAGGGGTAAAGAATTTTTGACTTAGATGGTATACGAAAAAAAGTACTCTATACGTTGTCAAATTTCGCGCTCAAAAACTAGCTATATGGTGTTTCAACATAAATTGCTTTTGAACCTAGTCAAGGACTTATTCGAACGAATTGAGGGTCTAAGGAGGAGTGTCACTGTCCGAGTACAGTATGAGGGGTAAAGAATTTTTGACCTAGGTGGTATACGAAAAAAAGTACTCTATACGTTGTCAAATTTCGCGCTCAAAAACTAGCTATATGGTGTTTCAACATAAATTGCTTTTGAACCTAGTCAAGGACTTATTCAAATGAGTTGAGGGTCTAAGGAGGAGTGTCACTGTCTGAGTACAGTATGGGGGGTAAAGAATTTTTGACCCAGGTTGGTATACGAAAAAAGTACTCTATACGTTGTCAAATTTCGCGCTCAAAAACTAGCTATATGGTGTTTCAACATAAATCGCTTTTGAACCTAGTGAAGGACTTATTCAAATGAATTGAGGGTCTAAGGAGGAGTGTCACTGTTCGAGTACAGTCTGAGGGGCAAAAAATTTTTTACCTAGGTGGTATACGAAAAAAGTACTCTATACGTTGTCAAATTTCGCGCTCAAACATCAGCTATATGGTGTTTCAACATAAATCGCTTTTGAACCTAGTCAAGGACTTATTCAAATGAATTGAGGATCTAAGGAGGAGTGTCACTGTCCGTGTAGAGTCTAAGGGGTAAAGAATTTTTGACCTAGGTGGTATACGAAAAAAGTACTCTATACGTTGCCAAATTTCGCGCTCAAAAACTAGCTATACGGTGTTTCAACATAAATCGCTTTTGAACCTAGTCAAGGACTTATTCAAATGAATTGAGGGTCTAAGGAGGAGTGTCACTGTCCGAGTACAGTCTGAGGGGCAAAGAATTTTTGACCTAGGTGGTATACGAAAAAAGTGCTCTATACGTTGTCAAATTTCGCGCTCAAACATTAGCTATATGGTGTTTCAACATAAATCGCTTCTGAACCTAGTCAAGGACTTATTCAAATGAATTGAGGGTCTAAGGAGGAGTGTCACTGTTCAAGTACAGTCTGAGGGGTGAAGAATTTTTGACTTAGGTGGTATACGAAAAAAGTACTCTATACGTTGTCAAATTTCGCGCTCAAAAACTAGCTATATGGTGTTCCAACATAAATTGCTTTTGAACCTAGTCAAGGACTTATTCGAATGAATTGAGGGTCTAAGGAGGAGTGTCACTGTCCGAGTACAGTATGAGGGGTAAAGAATTTTTGACCTAGGTGGTATACGAAAAAAAGTACTCTATACGTTGTCAAATTTCGCGCTCAAAAACTAGCTATATGGTGTTTCAACATAAATCGCTTTTGAACCTAGTCAAGGACTTATTCAAATGATGTGAGGGCCTAAGTAGGAGAGTCACTGTCCGAGTACAGTCTGAGGGGAAAAGAATTTTTGACCTAAGTGGTATACGAAAAAAGAACTCTATACGTTGTCAAATTTCGCGCTCAAAAACTAGCTATATGGTGTTCCAACATAAATTGCTTTTGAACCTAGTCAAGGACTTATTCGAATGAATTGAGGGTCTAAGGAGGAGTGTCACTGTCCGAGTACAGTATGAGGGGTAAAGAATTTTTGACCTAGGTGGTATACGAAAAAAAGTACTCTATACGTTGTCAAATTTCGCGCTCAATTATCAGCTAGATGGTGTTTCAACCTAAATCGCTTTTGAACCTAGTCAAGGACTTATTCAAATGAATTGAGAGTCTAACGAGGAGTGTCACTGTCCGAGTACAGTCTGAGGGTTAAAGAAATTTTGACCTAGGTGGTATACGAAAAAAGTACTCTATACGTTGTCAAATTTCGCGCTCAAAAACTTGCTATATGGTGTTTCAACATAAATTGCTTTTGAATCTAGTCAAGGACTTATTCAAATGAATTGAGGGTCTAAGGAGGAATGTCACTGTCCAAGTACAGCCTGAGGGGTAAAAAATTTTTGACCTAGGTGGTATGCGAAAAAAGTACTCTATACGATGTCAAATTTCGCGCTCAAAAACTAGCTATATGGTGTTCTAACATAAATTGCTTTTGAACCTAGTCAAGGACTTATTCGAATGAATTGAGGGTCTAAGGAGGAGTGTCACTGTCCGAGTACAGTATGAGGGGTAAAGAATTTTTGACCTAGATGGTATACGAAAAAAAGTACTCTATACGTTGTCAAATTTCGCGCTCAAAAACTAGCTATATGGTGTTTCAACATAAATCGCTTTTGAACCTAGTCAAGGACTTATTCAAATGAAGTGAGGGCCTAAGGAGGAGAGTCACTGTCCGAGTACAGTCTGAGGGGCAAAAATTTTTTTACCTAGGTGGTATACGAAAAAAGTACTCTATACGTTGTCAAATTTCGCGCTCAAACATCAGCTATATGGTGTTTCAACATAAATCGCTTTTGAACCTAGTCAAGGACTTATTCAAATGAATTGAGGGTCTAAGGAGGAGTGTCACTGTCCGAGTACAGTCTGAGGGGTAAAGAATTTTTGACCTAGGTGGTATACGAAAAAAGTACTCTATACGTTGTCAAATTTCGCGCTCAAAAACTTGCTATATGGTGTTTCAACATAAATCGCTTCTGAACCTAGTCAAGGACTTATTCAAATGAATTGAGGGTCTAAGGAGGAGTGTCACTGTCCAAGTACAGTCTTCGGGGTAAAGAATTTTTGACTTAGGTGGTATACGAAAAAAGTACTCTATACGTTGTCAAATTTCGCGCTCAAAAACTAGCTATATGGTGTTCCAACAAAAATTGCTCTTGAACATAGTCAAGGACTTATTCGAATGAATTGAGGGTCTAAGGAGGAGTGTCACTGTCCGAGTACAGTATGAGGGGTAAAGAATTTTTGACCTAGGTGGTATACGAAAAAAAGTACTCTATACGTTGTCAAATTTCGCGCTCAAAAACTAGCTATATGGTGTTTCAACATAAATCGCTTTTGAACCTAGTCAAGGACTTATTCAAATGAAGTGAGGGCCTAAGGAGGAGTGTCACTGTCCGAGTACAGTCTGAGGGGAAAAGAATTTTTGACCTAGGTGGTATACGAAAAAGTACTCTATACGTTGTCAAATTTCGCGCTCGATTATCAGCTAGATGGTGTTTCAACATAAATCGCTTTTGAACCTAGTCAAGGACTTATTCAAATGAATTGAGGGTCTAAGGAGGAGTGTCACTGTCCGAGTACAGTCTGAGGGGTAAAGAATTTTTGACCTAGGTGAAATACGAAAAAAGTACTCTATACGTTGTCAAATTTCGCGCTCAAAAACTTGCTATATGGTGTTTCAACATAAATTGCTTTTGAATCTAGTCAAGGACTTATTCAAATGAATTGATGGTCTAAGGAGGAATGTCACTGTCCGAGTACAGTCTGAGGGGTAAAAAATTTTTGACCTAGGTGGTATGCGAAAAAAGTACTCTATACGTTGTCAAATTTCGCGCTCAAAAACTAGCTATATGGTGTTTCAACATAAATCGCTTTTGAACCTAGTCAAGGACTTATTCAAATGAATTGAGGGTCTAAGGAGGAGTGTCACTGTCCGAGTACAGTCTGAGGGGCAAAGAATTTTTGACCTAGGTGGTATTCGAAAAAAGTACTCTATACGTTGTCAAACTTCGCGCTCAAACATCAGCTATATGGTGTTTCAACATAAATCGCTTTTGAACCTAGTCAAGGACTTATTCAAATGAATTGAGGGTCTAAGGAGGAGTTTCACTGTCCGAGAATAGTCTGAGGGGTGGAGAATTTTTGACCTAGGTGGTATACGAAAAAAGTACTCTATACGTTGTCAGATTTCGCGCTCAAAATTTAGCTATATGGTGTTTCAACATAAATCGCTTTTGAACCTAGTCAAGGACTTATTCAAATGAATTGAGGGTCTAAGGAGGAGTGTCACTGTCCGAATACAGTCTGAGGGGTGAAGAATTTTTGACCTAGGTGGTATACGAAAAAAGTACTCTATACGTTGTCAAATTTCGCGCTCAAAAACTAGCTATATGGTGTTTCAACATAAATCGCTTTTGAACCTAGTCAAGGACTTATTCAAATGAATTGAGGGTCTAAGGAGGAGTGTCACTGTCCGAATACAGTCTGAGGGGTAAAAAATTTTCGACCTAGGTGGTATACGAAAAAAGAACTCTATACGTTGTCAAATTTCGCGCTCAAAAACTAGCTATATGGTGTTTCAACATAAATGGCTTTTGAACCTAGTCAAGGACTTATTCAAATGAATTGAGGGTCTAGGGAGGAGTGTCACTGTCCATGTACAGTCTCAGGGGTAAAGAATTTTTGACTTAGGTAGTATACGAAAAAAGTACTCTATAGGTTGTCAAATTTCGCGCTCAAAAACTAGCTATAAGGTGTTTCAACATAAATCGCTTTTGAACCTAGTCAAGGACTTATTCAAATGATTTGAGGGTCTAAGGAGGACTGTCACTGTCCGAATACAGTCTGAGGGGTAAAGAATTTTCGATCTAGGTGGTATACGAAAAAAGAACTCTATACGTTTTCAAATTTCGCGCTCAAAAACTAGCTATAAGGCGTTTCAACATAAATCGCTTTTGAACCTAGTCAAGTACTTATTCAAATGAATTGAGGGTCTAAGGAGGAGTGTCACTGTCTGAGTACAGTATGAGGATTAAAGAATTTTTGACCTAGGTGGTATACGAAAAAAGTACACTTTACGTTGTCAAATTTCGCGCTGAAAAACTAGCTCTATTGTGTTTCAACATAAATCGGTTTTGAACCTAGTCAAGGACTTATTCAAATGAATTGAGGGTCTAAAGAGGAGTGTCACTGTCCAAGTACAGTCTGAGGGGTAAAGAATTTTTGACCTAGGTGGTATACGAAAAAAGTACTCTACACAGTGTCAAATTTCGCGCTCAAAAACTAGCATATGGTGTTTCAACATAAATCGCTTTTGAACCTAGTCAAGTACTTATTCAAATGAATTGAGGGTCTAAAGAGGAGTGTCACTGTCCGAGTACAGTCTGAGGGGTAAAGAATTTTTGACCTAGGGGGTATACGAAAAAAGTACTCTACACAGTGTCAAATTTCGCGCTCAAAAACTAGCTATATGGCGTTTCAACATAAATTGCTTTTGAACCTAGTCAAGGAAATATTCAAATGAACTGAGGGTCCAAAGACGAGTGTCACTGTCCGAGTACAGTGTGAGGGGTAAAGAATTTTTGACCTTGGTGGTATACGAAAAAGTACTCTATACGTTGTCAAATTTCGCGCTCAAAAACTAGCTATATGGTGTTTCAACATAAATCGCTTTTGAACCTAGTCAAGGACTTATTCAAATGAATTGAGGGTCTAAGGAGGAGTGTCACTGTCCAAGTACAGTCTGAGGGGCAAAGAAATTTTGACCTAGGTGGTATACGAAAAAAGTACTCATACGTTGTCAAATTTCGCGCTCAAACATCCGCTATATGGTGTTTCAACATAAATCGCTTTTGAACCTAGTCAAGGACTTATTCAAATGAATTGAGGGTCTAAGGAGGAGTGTCGCTGTCTGAGTACAGTCTGAGGGGTAAAGAATTTTTGACCTAGGTGGTATACGAAAAAAGTACTCTATACGTTGTCAAATTTCGCGCTCAAAAACTAGCTATATGGTGTTTCAACATAAATTGCTTTTGAACCTAGTCAAGGACTTATTCAAATGAAATGAGGATCTAAGGAGGAGTGTCACTGTCCGAGTACAGTCTGAGCGGTAAAGAATTTTTGACCTAGGTGGTATGCGAAAAAAAGACTCTATACGTTGTCAAATTTCGCGCTCAAAAACTAGCTACATTGTGTTTCAACATAAATCGCTTTTGAACCTAGCCAAGGACTTATTCAAATGAATTGAGGGTCTAAGAAGGAGTGTCACTGTCCGCGAACAGTCTGAGGGGCAAAGATTTTTTGACCTAGGTGGTATACGAAAAAAGTACTTATACGTTGTCAAATTTCGCGCTCAAACATCAGCTATATGGTGTTTCAACATAAATCGCTTTTGAAACTAGTCAAGGACTTAGTCAAATGAATTGAGGGTCTAAGGAGGAGTGTCACTGTCCGAGTACAGTCTGAGGGGCAAAGAATTTTTCACCTATGTGGTATACGGTAAAAGTACTTATACGTTGTCAAAATTCGCGCTCAAACATCAGCTATATGGTGTTTCAACATAAATCGCTTTTGAACCTAGTCAAGGACTTATTCAAATGAATTGAGGGTCTAAGGAGGAGTGTCACTGGCCGAGTACAGTCTGAGGGGCAAAGAATTTTTCACCTAGGTGGCATACGAAAAAAGTACTTATACGTTGTCAAATTTCGCGCTCAAACATCAGCTATATGGTGTTTCAACATAAATCGCTTTTGAAACTAGTCAAGGACTTATTCAAATGAATTGAGGGTCTAAGGAGGAGTGTCACTGTCCGAGTACAGTCTGAGGGGCAAAGAATTTTTCACCTATGTGGTATACGGTAAAAGTACTTATACGTTGTCAAAATTCGCGCTCAAACATCAGCTATATGGTGTTTCAACATAAATCGCTTTTGAACCTAGTCAAGGACTTATTCAAATGAATTGAGGGTCTAAGGAGGGGTGTCACTGTCCGAGTACAGTCTGAGGGGTAAAGAATTTTTGACCTAGGTGGTATACGAAAAAAGTACTCTATACGTTGTCAAATTTCGCGCTCAAAAACTAGCTATATGGTGTTTCAACATAAATCGCTTTTGAACCTAGTCAAGGACTTATTCAAAAGAATTGAGGGTCTAAGGAGTAGTGTCACTGTCCGAGTAAAGTTTGAGGGGTAAAAAATTTTTGACCTAGGTGGTATGCGAAAAAAGTACTCTATACGTTGTCAAATTTCGCGCTCAAAAACTAGCTATATGGTGTTTCAACATAAATCGCTTTTGAACCTAGTCAAGGACTTATTCAAATGAATTGAGGGTCTAAGGAGGAGTGTCACTGTCCGAATACAGTCTGAGGGGTAAAGAATTTTCGACCTAGGTGGTATACGAAAAAAAGAACTCTATACGTTGTCAAATTTCGCGCTCAAAAACTAGCTATATGGTGTTTCAACATAAATGGCTTTTGAACCTAGTCAAGGACTTATTCAAATGAATTGAGGGTCTAGGGAGGAGTGTCACTGTCCGAGTACAGTCTGAGTGGTAAAGAATTTTTGACCTAGGTGGTATACGAAAAAAGTACTTCTACATTGTCAAAATTCGCGCTCAAACATCAGCTATATGGTGTTTCAACATAAATCGCTTTTGAACCTAGTCAAGGACTTATTCAAATGAATTGAGGGTCTAAGGAGGAGTGTCACTGTCCCAGTACAGTCTGAGTGGTAAAGAATTTTTGACCTAGGTGGTATACGAAAAAAGTACTTATACATTGTCAAAATTCGCGCTCAAACATCAGCTATATGGTGTTTCAACATAAATCGCTTTTGAACCTCGTCAAGGACTTATTCAAATGAATTGAGGGTCTAAGGAGGAGTGTCACTGTCCCAGTACAGTCTGAGTGGTAAAGAATTTTTGACCTAGGTGGTATACGAAAAAAGTACTTATACATTGTCAAAATTCGCGCTCAAACATCAGCTATATGGTGTTTCAACATAAATCGCTTTTGAACCTCGTCAAGGACTTATTCAAATGAATTGAGGGTCTAAGGAGGAGTGTCACTGTCCGAGTACAGTCTGAGGGGTAAAGAATTTTTCACCTTGGTGGTATACGAAAAAAGTACTTATACGTTGTCAAAATTCGCGCTCAAACATCAGCTATATGGTGTTTCAACATAAATCGCTTTTGAACCTAGTCAAGGACTTATTCAAATGAATTGAGGGTCTAAAGAGGAGTGTCACTGTCCGAGTACAGTCTGAGGTGTAAAGAATTTTTGACCTAGGTGGTATACGAAAAAAGTACTCTATACGTTGTCAAATTTCGCGCTCAAAAACTAGCTATATGGTGTTTCAACATAAATCGCTTTTGAACCTAGTCAAGGACTTATTCAAATGAATTGAGGGTCTAAGGAGTAGTGTCACTGTCCGAGTACAGTTTGAAGGGTAAAGAATTTTTGACCTAGGTGGTATGCGAAAAAAGTACTCTATACGTTGTCAAATTTCGCGCTCAAAAACTAGCTACATGGTGTTTCAACATAAATCGCTTTTGAACCCAGCCAAGGACTTATTCATATGAATTGAGGGTCTAAGGAGGAGTGTCACTGTCCGAGAACAGTCTGAGGGGCAAAGAATTTTTGACCTAGGTGGTATACAAAAAAAAGTATTCTATACGTTGTCAAATTTCGCGCTGAAACATCAGCTATATGGTGTTTCAACATAAATCGCTTTTGAACCTAGTCAAGGACTTATTCAAATGAATTGAGGGTCTAAGGAGGAGTGTCACTGTCCGAGTACAGTCTGAGGGGCAAAAAATTTTTCACCTAGGTGGTATACGAAAAAAGTACTTATACGTTGTCAAATTTTGCGCTCAAACATCAGCTATATGGTGTTTCAACATAAATCGCTTTTGAACCTAGTCAAGGACTTATTCAAATGAATTGAGGGTCTAAGGAGGAGTGTCGCTGTCCGAGTACAGTCTGAGGGGCAAAGAATTTTTCACCTAGGTGGTATACGAAAAAAGTACCTATACGTTGTCAAAATTCGCGCTCAAACATCAGCTATATGGTGTTTCAACATAAATCGCTTTTGAACCTAGTCAAGGACTTATTCAAATGAATTGAGGGTCTAAGGAGGAGTGTCACTGTCCGAGTAAAGTCTGAGGGGTAAAAAATTTTTGACCTAGGTGGTATACGAAAAAAGTACTCTACACGTTGTGAAATTTCGCACTCAAAAACTAGCTATATGGTGTTTCAACATAAATTGCTTTTGAACCTAGTCAAGGACTTATTCAAATGAATTGAGGGTCCAAAGAGGAGTGTCACTGTCCGAGTACACTATCAGGGGTAAAGAATTTTTGACCTAGGTGGTATACGAATAAAGTAATCTATACGTTGTCAAATTTCGCGCTCAAAAATTAGCTACATGGTGTTTCAACATAAATCGCTTTTGAACTTAGACAAGGACTTATTCAAATGAATTGAGGGTCTAAGGAGGAGTGTCACTGTCCGCGAACAGTCTGAGGGGCAAAGAATTTTTTGACCTAGGTGGTATACAAAAAAAAGTATTCTATACGTTGTCAAATTTCGCGCTGAAACATCAGCTATATGGTGTTTCAACATAAATCGCTTTTGAACCTAGTCAAGGACTTATTCAAATGAATTGAGGGTCTAAGGAGGAGTGTCACTGTCCGAGTACAGTCTGAGGGGCAAAAAATTTTTCACCTAGGTGGTATACGAAAAAAGTACTTATACGTTGTCAAATTTCGCGCTCAAACATCAGCTATATGGTGTTTCAACATAAATCGCTTTTGAGCCTAGTCAAGGACATATTCAAATGAATTGAGGGTCTAAGGAGGAGTGTCATTGTCCGAGTACAGTCTGAGGGGCAAAGAATTTTTCACCTAGGTGGTATACGAAAAAAGTACCTATACGTTGTCAAAATTCGCGCTCAAACATCAGCTATATGGTGTTTCAACATAAATCGCTTTTGAACCTAGTCAAGGACTTATTCAAATGAATTGAGGGTCTAAGGAGGAGTGTCACTGTCCGAGTACAGTCTGAGGGGTAAAGAATTTTTGACTTAGGTGGTATACGAAAAAAGTACTCTACACGTTGTCAAATTTCGCACTCAAAAACTAGCTATATGGTGTTTCAACATAAATTGCTTTTGAACCTAGTCAAGGACTTATTCAAATGAATTGAGGGTCCAAAGAGGAGTGTCACTGTCCGAGTACAGCATGAGAGGTAAAAAATTTTTGACCTAGGTGGTATACGAATAAAGTACTCTATACGTTGTCAAATTTCGCGCTCAAAAATTAGCTATATGGTGTTTCAACATAAATCGCTTTTGAACCTAGTCAAGGATTTATTCAAATGAATTGAGGGTCTAAGGAGGAGTGTCACTGTCCGAGTACAGTCTGAGGGGCAAAGAATTTTTGACCTAGGTGGCATACGAAAAAAGTACTCATACGTTGTCAAATTTCGCTCTCAAACATCAGCTATATGGTGTTTCAACATAAATCGCTTTTGAACCTAGTCAAGGACTTATTGAAATGAATTGAGGGTCTAAGGAGGAGTGTCACTGTCTGTCCGAGTTCAGTCTGAGGGGTAAAGAATTTTTGACCTAGGTGGTATATGAAAAAAGTACTCTATACGTTGTCAAATTTCGCGCTCAAAAACTAGCTATATGGTGTTTCAACATAAATTGCTTTTGAAGCTAGTCAAGGACTTATTCAAATGAATTGAGGGTCTAAGGAGGAGTGTCACTGTCTGTCCGAGTTCAGTCTGAGGGGTAAAGAATTTTTGACCTAGGTGGTATATGAAAAAAGTACTCTATACGTTGTCAAATTTCGCGCTCAAAAACTAGCTATATGGTGTTTCAACATAAATTGATTTTGAAGCTAGTCAAGGACTTATTCAAATGAATTGAGGGTCTAAGGAGGAGTGTCAGTGTCCGAGTACAGTCTGAGGGGTAAAGAATTTTTGACCTAGGTGGTATACGAAAAAAGTACTCTATACGTTGTCAAATTTCGCGCTCAAACATCAGCTATATGGTGTTTCAACATAAATCGCTTTTGAACGTAGTCAAGGACTTATTCAAATGAATTGAGGGTCTAAGGAGGAGTGTCACTGTCCGAGTACAGTCTGAGGGGTAAAGAATTTTTGACCTAGGTGGTATACGAAAAAAGTACTCTATACGTTGTCAAATTTCGCGCTCAAAAACTAGCTATATGGTGTTTCAACATAAATTGCTTTTGAACCTAGTCAAGGACTTATTCAAATGAATTGAGGGTCTAAGGAGGAGTGTCACTGTCTGAGTACAGTCTGAGGGGCAAAGAATTTTTGACCTAGGTGGTATACGAAAAAAGTACTCTATACGTTGTCAAATTTCGCGCTCAAACATCAGCTATATGGTGTTTCAACATAAATTTCTTTTGAACCTAGTCAAGGACTTATTCAAATGAATTGAGGGTCTAAGGAGGAGTGTCACTGTCCGAGTACAGTCTTAGGGTAAAGAATTTTTGACCTAGGTGGTATGCGAAAAAAATACTCTATACGTTGTCAAATTTCGCGCTCAAAAACTAGCTATATGGTGTTTCAACATAAATCTCTTTTGAACCTAGTCAAGTACTTATTCAAACGAAGTGAGGGTCTAAGGAGGAGTGTCACTGTCCGAGTACAGTATGAGGGGTAAAGAATTTTTGACCTAGGTGGTATACGAAAAAAAGTACTCTATACGTTGTCAAATTTCGCGCTCAAAAACTAGCTATATGGTGTTTCAACATAAATCGCTTTTGAACCTAGTCAAGGACTTATTCAAACGAATTGAGGGTCTAAGGAGGAGTGTCACTGTCCGAGTACAGTCTGAGGGGTAAAGAATTTTTGACCTAGGTGGTATACGAAAAAAGTACTCTATACGTTGTCAAATTTCGCGCTCAAAAACTAGCTATATGGTGTTTCAACATAAATTGCTTTTGAACCTAGTCAAGGACTTATTCAAATGAACTGAGGGTCTAAGGAGGAGTGTCACTGTCCGAGTACAGTCTGAGGGGCAAAGAATTTTTGACCTAGGTGGTATACGAAAAAAGTACTCTATACGTTGTCAAATTTCGCGCTCAAACATCAGCTATATGGTGTTTCAACATAAATTTCTTTTGAACCTAGTCAAGGACTTATTCAAATGAATTGAGGGTCTAAGGAGGAGTGTCACAGTCCGAGTACAGTCTTAGGGTAAAGAATTTTTGACCTAGGTGGTATGCGAAAAAAATACTCTATACGTTGTCAAATTTCGCGCTCAAAAACTAGCTATATGGTGTTTCAACATAAATCTCTTTTGAACCTAGTCAAGGACTTATTCAAACGAATTGAGGGTCTAAGGAGGAGTGTCACTGTCCGAGTACAGTCTGAGGGGCGAAGAATTTTTGACTTAGGTGGTATACGAAAAAAGAACTCTATACGTTGTCAAATTTCGCGCTCAAACATCAGCTATATGGTGTTTCAACATAAATTTCTTTTGAACCTAGTCAAGGACTTATTCAAATGAATTGAGGGTCTAAGGAGGAGTGTCACTGTCCGAGTACAGTCTGAGGGGCAAAGAATTTTTGACCTAGTTGGTATACGAAAAAAGTACTCTATACGTTGTCAAATTTCGCGCTCAAACATCAGCTATATGGTGTTTCAACATAAATCGCTTTTGAACGTAGTCAAGGACTTATTCAAATGAATTGAGGGTCTAAGAAGGAGTTTCAATGTCCAAGTACAGTCTGAGGGGCAAAGAATTTTTGACCGAGGTGGTATACGAAAAAAGTACTCTATACGTTGTCAAATTTCGCGCTCAAACATCAGCTATATGGTGTTTCAACATAAATTTCTTTTGAACCTAGTCAAGGACTTATTCAAATGAATTGAGGGTCTAAGAAGGAGTGTCAATGTCCAAGTACAGTCTGAGGGGTAAAGAGTTTTCGACCTAGGTGGTATACGAAAAAAGTACTCTATACGTTGTCAAATTTCGAGCTCAAAAACTAGCTATATGGTGTTTCAACATAGATCGCTTTTGAACCTAGTCAAGGATTTATTCAAATGATTTGAGGGTCTAAGGAGGAGTGTCACTGTCCGAGTACAGTCTGAGGGGTGAAAAATTTCCGACCTAGGTGGTATACGAAAAAAGTACTCTATACGTTGTCAAATTTCGAGCTCAAAAACTAGCTATATGGTGTTTCAACATAGATCGCTTTTGAACATAGTCAAGGACTTATTCAAATGAATTGAGGGTCTAAGGAAGAGTGTCACTGTCCGTGTACAGTCTGAGGGGTGAAGAATTCTTGACCTAGGTGGTATACAAAAAAATTACTCTATACGTTGTCGAAATTCGCGCTCAAAAACTAGCTATATGGTGTTTCAACATAAATCGCTTTTGAACCTAGTCAAGGACTTATTCAAATGAATTGAGGGTCTAAGGAGGAGTGTCATTGTCCGAGTACAGTCTGAGGGGCAAAGAATTTTTGACCTGGTTGGTATACGAAAAAGTACTCTATACGTTGTCAAATTTCGCGCTCAAACATCAGCTATATGGTGTTTCAACATAAATTTCTTTTGAACCTAGTCAAGGACTTATTCAAATGAATTGAGGGTCTAAGGAGGAGTGTCACTGTCCGAGTACAGTCTGAGGGGCAAAGAATTTTTGACCTAGTTGGTATACGAAAAAAGTACTCTATACGTTGTCAAATTTCGCGCTCAAACATCAGCTATATGGTATTTCAAGATAAATTGCTTTTGAACCTAGTCAAGGACTTATTCAAATGAAATGAGGGTCTAAGGAGGAGTGTCACTGTCCGTGTACAGTCTGAGGGGTGAAAAGTTCTTGACCTAGGTGGTATACGAAAAAAAGTACTCTATACGTTGTCAAATTTTGCGCTCAAAAACTAGCTATATGGTATTTCAAGATAAATTGCTTTTGAACCTAGTCAAGGACTTATTCAAATGAAATGAGGGTCTAAGGAGAAGTGTCACTGTCCAAGTACAGTCTGAGGGGCAAAAATTTTTTGACTTAGGTGGTATACGAAAAAAGTACTCTATACGTTGTCAAATTTCGCGCTCAAACATCAGCTATATGGTGTTTCAACATAAATTTCTTTTGAACCTAGTCAAGGACTTATTCAAATGAATTGAGGGTCTAAGGATGAGTGTCACTGTCCGAGTACAGTCTGAGGGGCAAAGAATTTTTGACTTAGGTGGTATACGAATAAAGTACTCTATACGTTGTCAAATTTCGCGCTCAAACATCAGCTATATGGTGTTTCAACATAAATCGCTTTTGAACCTAGTCAAGGACTTATTCAAATGAATTGAGGGTCTAAGGAGGAGTGTCATTGTCCGAGTACAGTCTGAGGGGCAAAAAATTTTTGAACTAGGTGCTATACGAAAAAAGTACTCTATACGTTGTCAAATTTCGCTTTCAAAAACTAGCTATATGGTATTTCAACATAAATCGCTTTTGAACCTAGTCAAGGACTTACTCAAATGAATTGAGGGTCCAAGGAGGAGTGTCACTGTCCTGGTACAGTCTGAGAGGTAAAGAATTTTTGACCTATGTGTTATACGAAAAAAGTACTCTATACGTTGTCAAATTTCGCTCTCAAAAATTAGTTATATGGTATTTCAACATAAATCGCTTTTGAACCTAGTCAAGGACTTATTCAAATGAATTGAAGGTCTAAGGAGGAGTGTCACTGTCCGAGTACAGTCTAAGGGGTAAAGAACTTTCGACCTAGGTGGTATACGAAAAAAGTACTCTATACGTTGTCAAATTTCGCGCTCAAAACTAGCTATATGGTGTTTCAACATAAATCGCTTTTGAACCTAGTCAAGGACTTATTCAAATGAATTGAGGGTCTAAGGAGGAGTGTCACTGTCCGAGTACAGTCTGAGGGGCAAAAAATTTTTGACCTAGTTGGTATACGAAAAAAGTACTCTATACGTTGTCAAATTTCGCGCTCAAACATCAGCTATATGGTGTTTCAACATAAATTTCTTTTGAGCCTAGTCAAGGACTTATTCAAATGAATTGAGGGTCTAAGGAGGAGTGTCACTGTCCGAGTACAGTCTGAGGGGCAAAGAATTTTTGACCTAGTTGGTATACGAAAAAAGTACTCTATACGTTGTCAAATTTCGCGCTCAAACATCAGCTATATGGTATTTCAAGATAAATTGCTTTTGAACCTAGTCAAGGACTTATTCAAATGAAATGAGGGTCTAAGGAGGAGTGTCACTGTCCGTGTACAGTGTGAGGGGTGAAGAATTCTTGACCTAGGTGGTATACGAAAAAAAGTACTCTATACGTTGTCAAATTTTGCGCTCAAAAACTAGCTATATGGTATTTCAAGATAAATTGCTTTTGAAACTAGTCAAGGACTTATTCAAACGAAATGAGGGTCTAAGGAGAAGTGTCATTGTCCGAGTACAGTCTGAGGGGCAAAGAATTTTTGAATTAGGTGGTATACGAAAAAAGTACTCTATACGTTGTCAAATTTCGCGCTCAAACAGCAGCTATATGGTGTTTCAACATAAATTTCTTTTGAACCTAGTCAAGGACTTATTCAAATGAATTGAGGGTCTAAGGAGGAGTGTCACTGTCCGAGTACAGTCTGAGTGGCAAAGAATTTTTGACTTAGGTGGTATACAAAAAAAGTACTCTATACGTTGTCAAATTTCGCGCTCAAACATCAGCTATATGGTGTTTCAACATAAATTTCTTTTGAACCTAGTCAAGGACTTATTCAAATGAATGGAGGGTCTAAGGAGGAGTGTCACTGTCCGAGTACAGTCTGAGGGGCAAAGAATTTTTGACCTAGTTGGTATACGAAAAAGTACTCTATACGTTGTCAAATTTTGCGCTCAAAAACTAGCTATATGGTATTTCAAGATAAATTGCTTTTGAACCTAGTCAAGGACTTATTCAAATGAAATGAGGGTCTAAGGAGAAGTGTCACTGTCCGAGTACAGTCTGAGGGGCAAAGAATTTTTGACTTAGGTGGTATACGAAAAAAGTACTCTGTACGTTGTCAAATTTCGCGCTCAAACATCAGCTATATGGTGTTTCAACATAAATTTCTTTTGAACCTAGTCAAGGACTTATTCAAATGAATTGAGGGTCTAAGGAGGAGTGTCACTGTCCGAGTACAGTCTGAGGGGCAAAGAATTTTTGACCTAGTTGGTATACGAAAAAAGTACTCTATACGTTGTCAAATTTCGAGCTCAAAAACTAGCTATATGGTGTTTCAACATAGATCGCTTTTGAACATAGTCAAGGACTTATTCAAATGAATTGAGGGTCTAAGGAGGAGTGTCACTGTCCGTGTACAGTCTGAGGGGTGAAGAATTCTTGACCTAGGTGGTATACGAAAAAAAGTACTCTATACGTTGTCAAATTTTGCGCTCAAAAACTAGCTATATGGTATTTCAAGATAAATTGCTTTTGAACCTAGTCAAGGACTTATTCAAATGAAATGAGGGTCTAAGGAGAAGTGTCACTGTCCGAGTACAGTCTGAGGGGCAAAGAATTTTTGACTTAGGTGGTATACGAAAAAAGTACTCTATACGTTGTCAAATTTTGCGCTCAAACATCAGCTATATGGTGTTTCAACATAAATTTCTTTTGAACCTAGTCAAAGACTTATTCAAATGAATTGAGGGTCTAAGGAGGAGTGTCAGTGTCCGAGTACAGTCTGAGGGGCAAAGAATTTTTGACCTAGTTGGTATACGAAAAAAGTACTCTATACGTTGTCAAATTTCGCGCTCAAACATCAGCTATATGGTGTTTCAACATAAATCGCTTTTGAACGTAGTCAAGGACTTATTCAAATGAATTGAGGGTCTAAGAAGGAGTGTCATTGTCCAAGTACAGTCTGAGGGGCAAAGAATTTTTGACCGAGGTGGTATACGAAAAAAGTACCCTATACGTTGTCAAATTTCGCGCTCAAACATCAGCTATATGGTGTTTCAACATAAATCGCTTTTGAACCTAGTCAAGGACTTATTCAAATGAATTGAGGGTCTAAGGAGGAGTGTCACTGTCCGTGTACAGTCTGAGGGGTGAAGAATTCTTGACCTAGGTGGTATACAAAAAAATTACTCTATACGTTGTCAAAATTCGCGCTCAAAAACTAGCTATATGGTGTTTCAACATAAATCGCTTTTGAACCTAGTCAAGGACTTATTCAAAAGAATTGAGGGTCCAAAGAGGAGTGTCACCGTCCGAGTACAGTCTGAGAGGTAAAGATTTTTTGACCTAGGTGGTATACGAAAAAAGTACTCTATACGTTGTCAAATTTCGCTCTCAAAAACTAGCTATATGGTGTTTCAACATAAATCGCTTTTGAACCTAGTCAGGGACTTATTCAAATGAATTGAGGGTCTAAGGAGGAGTGTCACTGTCCGAGTAAATTATGAGGGGTAAAGAATTTTTGACCTAGGTGGTATACGAAAAAGTACTCTATACGTTGTCAAATTTCGCGCTCAAAAACTAGCTATATGGTGTTTCAACATAAATCGCTTTTGAACCTAGTCAAGGAATTAGTCAAATGAATTGAGGGTCTATGGAGGAGTGTCACTGTCCGAGTACAGTCTGATGGGAAATAATTTTTGACCTAGGTGGTATGCGAAAAAAGTACTCTATACGTTGTCAAATTTTGCGCTCAAAAACTAGCTCTATTGTGTTTCAACATAAATCGCTTTTGAACCTAGTCAAGGACTTATTCAAATGAATTGAGGGTCTAAGGAGGAGTGTCACTGTCCGAGTACAGTCTGAGGGGTAAAGAATTTTTGACCTAGGTGGTATACGAAAAAAGTACTCTATACGTTGTCAAATTTTGCGCTCAAAAACTAGCTATATGGTGTTTCAACATAAATCGCTTTTGAACCTAATCAAGGACTTATTTAAATGAATTGAGGGTCCAAAGAGGAGTGTCACTGTCCGAGTACAGTCTGAGAGGTAAAGATTTTTTGACCTAGGTGGTATACGAAAAAAGTACTCTATACGTTGTCAAACTTCGCTCTCAAAAACTAGCTATATGCTGTTTCAACATAAATCGCTTTTGAACCTAGTCAAGGACTTAGTCAAATGAATTGAGGGTCTAAGGAGGAGTGTCACTGTCCGAGTAAAGTCTGATGGGTAAATAATTTTTGACTTAGGTGGTATGCGAAAAAAGAACTCTATACGTTGTCAAATTTCGCGCTCAAAAACTAGCTATATGGTGTTTCAACATAAATCGCTTTTGAACCTAATCAAGGACTTATTTAAATGAATTGAGGGTCCAAAGAGGAGTGTCACTGTCCGAGTACAGTCTGAGAGGTAAAGATTTTTTGACCTAGGTGGTATACGAAAAAAGTACTCTATACGTTGTCAAACTTCGCTCTCAAAAACTAGCTATATGGTGTTTCAACATAAATCGCTTTTGAACCTAGTCAAGGACTTATTCAAATCAATTGAGGGTCCAAGGAGGAGTGTCACTGTCCTGTTACAGTCTGAGAAGTAAAGAATTTTTGACCTAGGTGTCATACGAAAAAAGTACTCTATACGTTGTCAAATTTCGCTCTCAAAAACTAGCTATATGGTATTTCAACTTAAATCGCTTTTGAACCTAGTCAAGGACTTATTCAAAAGAATTGAGGGTCCAAAGAGGAGTGTCACCGTCCGAGTACAGTCTGAGAGGTAAAGATTTTTTGACCTAGGTGGTATACGAAAAAAGTACTCTATACGTTGTCAAATTTCGCTCTCAAAAACTAGCTATATGGTGTTTCAACATAAATCGCTTTTGAACCTAGTCAAGGACTTATTTAAATGAATTGAGGGTCCAAAGAGGAGTGTCACTGTCCGAGTACAGTCTGAGAGGTAAAGATTTTTTGACCTAGGTGGTATACGAAAAAAGTACTCTATACGTTGTCAAACTTCGCTCTCAAAAACTAGCTATATGGTGTTTCAACATAAATCGCTTTTGAACCTAGTCAAGGACTTATTCAAATCAATTGAGGGTCCAAGGAGGAGTGTCGCTGTCCTGTTACAGTCTGAGAAGTAAAGAATTTTTGACCTAGGTGTTATACGAAAAAAGTACTCTATACGTTGTCAAATTTCGCTCTCAAAAACTAGCTATATGGTATTTCAACATAAATCGCTTTTGAACCTACTCAAGGACTTATTCAAATGAATTGAGGGTCCAAAGAGGAGTGTCACCGTCCGAGTACAGTCTGAGAGGTAAAGATTTTTTGACCTAGGTGGTATACGAAAAAAGTACTCTATACGTTGTCAAATTTCGCTCTCAAAAACTAGCTATATGGTGTTTCAACATAAATCGCTTTTGAACCTAGTCAAGGACTTATTTAAATGAATTGAGGGTCCAAAGAGGAGTGTCACTGTTTGAGTACAGTGTGAGAGGTAAAGAATTTTTGACCTAGGTGGTATACGAAAAAAGTACTCTATACTTTGTCAAATTTCGCGCTCAAAAACTAGCTATATGGTGTTTCAACATAAATCGCTTTTGAACCTAGTCAAGGACTTATTCAAATGAAATGAGGGTCCAAGGAGGAGTGCCACTGTCCTGGTAAAGTCTGAGAGGTAAAGAATTTTTGACCTAGGTGTTATACGAAAAAAGTACTCTATACCTTGTCAAATTTTGCGCTCAAAAACTTGCTATATGGTGTTTCAACATAAATCGCTTTTTAACCTAGTAGGCTCCATAGCAGAACTCACACTGTTTTCAATCCGTTTGAAGATCTGTTTTTGTATTACACAGGCCAATAAAATGCCCGAGCAGATAAGAAAATCAGCACGAGCTGCGGGAATGTTGATGAAAAAAATGATATTTCTCTATCCAATGAATTGTATTTCTTGTTCTACTTCGAAGTGGATAATTCTTACATGCTTTTCCAAGCAAACCAAGAATCTTGGCCGGTCGAAATTCTGAATTCAGAAAAACTATCTTTACGGAGGAATGAGAAAGTGGTGTTCCCCAAAATTGCGGAAGGTCGTTATCAGGCTCAGGGCAGTTATGAGATTATGTTGCAGCTTGGAGAATATATGCATCAAAAGCTCAGCGAGAACGTAAACGTCACTGATCTAGAAGTTATAGCGGTTGTGAACGGTCTTATGAAACGTGAAGTGGGAAAAGAATCCCATGTGAAAGCGGGAAGCAGAAGGAGCTGCGAAGGGCTTGATGAGTCAGGATCTTCAGGCGAAGAAAGTGATATCGAGGAGGATTCCTCTAGCCCCGATATAGGAGTTCCTCCAGCTAGGAAAGCGAAACAATCTAGCCAGAAAATAGATACAGCGGTTGCAAAGGGGGGTTGTTGTGCAAGCTGCGGAAGAGCGGACGGCGATGAGCTGGTCGTTGAAAAAATTATGCATGTACTGTTCCGCATTGAGCAGAGACTTGAGAAGTCAAACGATGTTCAGAGAGACATTCTTATTGTCAGTAAGAAAGCTCTAAAAGAGGTAGATTCAATGCGTGAATCAGATACGGAGAAAAGTGCTAGTGAGACCGTGGAGCCCAGCGAACACGTGTATTACAACGAAAAATGCTTGACAGATCTCGGAGGCGAGACTCCGGAAGAAAGGGTTAAAAGAGTCGCGCGGAAGTTGTGGACTAAACAAGAATTTTCCAAAATTGTCATCGATCCTCAGAAGAAAATTCGACCAAGTGAAACGGGCAGAGGGGAGGCAGATGTTGAGCGCCAAGAATTTTTCCGAAAAGCTGCTAAAACAGTTCTTAGGAAAGATTACACCAAGAAGCTATATAGGCGATGTGTGGGGCTGGTTAATGTAATGGGCAACGGTTACAAAAAGAAAGGTTTCCACGAAGACGATGACGAGTAGCTCTCATTCACAATGAAAAGCTTTGCTCTAACAGTGGTTGAGCACCATTAGGTCTTGTTCTATGTTTGTTCTAAAAACAAGCTTTGAGTTCATCTTTGTTTCAAAATGCTATTGTTTCTTAGCATGCTTCGGTGTCAATACCGATTTTTAGATTCATCCATTCATTTGATGCTTTTAAATTGTCTCGCAGAATCAACCGTGTTTCATGATCTACTTCTTATTATAGCTGTAAGCTTAGCGTAGCTATATTGCAATGATTGTGCTTTAGTTTTTGTTTCGTCGTCTTTTTTGTTTTACATCTTTTCACGAAGCAAAGGGGAAAATCAAGAGTTTTCATTGACTTCTGCTCACTAATGGTATTTAGCACGTGACGTAATTTCTACGCTCACTCTCTGGAGAAAATGACTTTTGCACTTTTATATTAATTTTAATTTAAGTTGGTATAAGTTCAAAGAAATTCAAATTAGTAATAACGGTCCCTAATAAAAGGACTTTTGTGGAATTAATTTGAAGCAGTCAAATCAACCAATCGCTGAATATTTTTCATAGTGTTTTCGATAACTTCATCAACTAATTCGTTTATCTGTTTCTATATCTGTTGTACGCCGCGCAACTCTGATTTGCAGCTATTTCGACAATTTTTCGGCTATCGTTTAACATACGTGGTTCTCGTAAATACGAGTTATTAAATTCATTCGATGCTTTTATTTCCGTTGTTGTTTTTATTATACTTATGTTCTCGTGATAATTGCAGATTTGATATTTCATTTTGAATTGAAGTTTCTCTGGAGATCTTCTGTACCTTCTGAACCAAAAAAAAAACAAGGCAATCGGCGTTGTCTTTGAACAGTTTTGCTGGTTCCAGGTTTGAAAATGGCTGATTCAGTGAGCCTCAATGATATTAAATCAGTTGCCATAAGGGGCCTGTTGAATATTTCTAACCTTAACAAAATTCTACATTTCTTGCTAAGAATAGAAGAAGAGCTGGAAAAAAGTTGCAGTGTCGATGTTCAATCGTATAGCGTTCTATTGAAGCTCATGTCAATTCTGAAAAAAGAGGTGACTGACTTTGCGATTTGTTTATTCATAAAAAATACATGGATGTAAAATAGATTTATTTTAAGTTTGTATGTTTTAATTTTTAGAACAGAAAGCGATGTCAGAAATACAAAATTTCTAGCTCAAAAGTGTATACTTACAAGGGTGAAAATTTGCTGAGTTACGAGGGAAAAGTCTGGAACTTCAGAGGTTTTGGAAGCTTTGTAGTTAGGAAAATCTTTCCTACTCCGGAAGAGAGAATGGCTTTCTGCTTTTCTCCTCGTAGGAAGCACAAATCTATAAGGAAGCGGGCACCGTTAGACGCTGAAAAGGCCTTCAAAGTTTTTTTTGCCTTGCATATAATTATTCTGTAGCTTTGGTTTGTATGTCTCGGATATGTTTAGAAAGCGTCAAGATCTTCTGTGGGAATTCGGTCTACGCCTATAACCGCGCAAAATTAGGTGCGAATCAGGTTGGATTAAAAGAGAGGTTCAACGGCAAGTCTAATTGTTGCCCCGATTGCCCGGAAGACCAATTGCTCTGATGTTGTCTCTGAAGACCAAATGTCAGACTGCAGCTGCCAGAGTATGCACCAAGAAATATTGTTTTTTCTTTTGAAAATATAATGGTTGCATATCAATTGAACTTATGCAGTGAAGCGTTAATATTATATGGTTTCTTTAATTTGTTGCTTTTATATTTCTTTAAAACTGTCGCCCTAACAGTGGTTGGGCGCAAAAAGGCTAAATTTAATTGGCAACTGTTACCTTATGTTTCCCCTAGTTTTACTTTCTGCTTTTCTTTTTTGTAATTGCTTGGGCTCGTTTGCGGACGTTTTATGAATTGTGTCCATTCTAAGGCTTGTTTCTTCAGTTGCAATGGACATAGACGCCGAAAATCTAACTGTTCAATGGAAAACATTAGCTTTGATAGACGAAAAACTAACCAGACTTTATGTGGATAATGAATTAGTGAGGTCGCACAAAATTGATGTTGGCGAGTGGAATGTGAGTGTTGATCGAGATGCAGAATAATTGGACGCATTTCTGGAGAGCCAGTACTAGCTAAGTAGAAGGATAGTTTCGTATGAACCAGTTGATTATATTAAATCCGAAAGCTTTAGTCAATTAGGTTTAAGAGCTAAAATCGATCTAGAACGTGGAAAAGTGATGCCTGGTGTTAGTGGTTTTCTAAGTGAACTCCCTGATGAAGACCACCTAGAAGGATACAATGATTTTTCCCTGATAACTACCAGTAGAAAAATAAAAAGCACTTTCCTTATGCTGGGCCCAATTTCGTTCGTTAACTCTGCATGCAGTCCTAATGCTAAATACTCAACCAATCGGTCAGTGGTTCGATGTGTTGCTCTTAAAAATGTAAAAGCTGGAGATGAATTGGTTGTTAAATATGACACTAATTACTTTGGAAGTTTTAATGATAATTGTTTGTGTGAGTTTACTTCCTTGCACGGTGACCCATTAAAAGATCTCTTGCCGAAAAAAATCAAAATATTAAAAGGATCTAAGTTGAAAAGTGGTAAGGAAAACAAAAACAAACAAGTGTCTAAAGAGTACTTTTTGCATTAAAAAAACGTAATTGTGGATCTAAGATATCGAATCCGGCAAAATGTTATCTTCATTGAAGCTGAGAAAAATTGCGAAAGCTCAGATGAGTTTCAAGAACTTTCATATGAGGATCTCTATGGGTCACTTGAGTCGAATAAAGCTACCAGTTTCTCGGATCTGTCAAATATTTCCTCCAATCTAGTGATTGCTTCTAATTCTCCCGCTCAGGTACCAGTAGAGAATGTTACCTTTTCGACTCCTTTACGCACTGGTCCCATTATTCTTAACCAATTTGAAGAGTTAGAGGATGTAGCTAGCGAATTGTCACAGGAAGATGAATCAATAGATTTTGATTATGAGGACGCAGGAGTGGAATTGTTTGATGGTTCTAATTTTTCTACGATTAAGTTTTTTAGTTCTTTCAACGAGGTGGCTAGAAAAAATTTGTTTACCGGTACTGCGCGTAAAGATGTTCTCAAGCTTTTTTCTCAATTCCTTCCAACTTCAAATAACATCGACGCCCCCGTTCAAAAAGATATTTTGCCTGCAATGACATCGTTCAATGACGGAGAGTCAGTTTTTATTGCGATTGGTCTTCTTCCTCAACTAAAACTAATTTTAAATCGAATAGTTCATTAATTAAGAAGTCTTGGTTGTCGGATTGCTCATGGAGTTTTGGTAAAACTGAAATTAAAATTAATGAAGTTCTACTAAATGTAAACATAGATGGTGCTGCTCTTTTTAAGTCCAGGAGTTTCTCAGTATGGCCATTGTGGGTTCAAATTTTCAACCTTCCCGAAAAATTACGAGGAAAGTTTTCAAATATCTTCTGGGATTGTGGCATGGTAAAAGCAAGCCAAACTGGGAATTTTTTCTTAAAAAAATAAGCATTGAAGTAGAGTGTTTTCTGGAGTATAAAGCTTTTATTGATGGTCTTGGTTTTTGCCTCTTCAAATTCCTTTTCCTGATTTGTGACATGCCAGCAATGGCCCCTCTATGCTGTCATGTACAATTTAATGGCTATTATGGTTGTCCCTATTGTTATACCAAGGGGGTTTATTTTGCAAAACGAATGACGTATCCTGTAATGGAACCACTTTGTCGTAGAGAAAACTGTGATTATGAAAAAAACGCTGAACTTCAGAGGTTTGGTGTTAAAGGAAAATCTCCTTTACATCAATTTTTCCCCATTCCTTGGTTTGTGCCCATCGATCCCATGTCAGGTATTCTTGGGTTGCGCAAAAATTTTGACAAAGGCTTTATTATCAAAACTGAAGTCGTTAAAAATTGATGTCAGTGCTGATCTTTGCAACTGCATGGTGCCTTATGAAAGCCTACACAAAGCAAAAAGTTTGCATGAGATCAAGTTATGGAAGGCTGCGGATTTCAAATTGTTTTTCTTTTATTTCGGTCCGCTGCTCATCCGAAAATTGAAGTTTTTTCAGCCGTTAGCAGAAAGTTTCTGCCGCCTTTCATTAGCTATCAGATTGCTTAGCGAAAAGGAAATAAATGAAGCAAAAATATCATACGCTGAACTTCAAATAAAAAAATTTTTTGATAGTTTTTTTATTCCTTTTTGGCAAAGAATCGCAGTCATTCAATTTTCATTCTTTGAGACATTTAGTTTATCAAGCTTGAAGGTTTGGTCCACTATGTTTGTATTCTGCCTTTTCCTTTGAGTCAGCAAACCATCTGCTTCTTCGTTCGGTAGCAGGCTCAATTAAAACTCCCGAAAAGATAGTTGAAAAGTTCTTGCTCGCGCTTTTCTCAGGCTCTCGAGACGCTGAGATTCATGAGATTAATACAAAACTATATACAAAACATAATTCTGAATGTCGTAAGTTGATTTGTCAAAAACACATCCATTTTCACCTCTTCGGTGTTCAGCTATAATAAGTCAAATTTCTCTAAAAGCTTTGCTCAGTTATCAACAAAAGATTTTGTCAAAATTGAATTCTAAGCTAAAACAATCGATTCTGAAAATGTTTTTGCAGTGGTCCGTTTTTTGAAAGCGAAACCTGTAAAACTATTCTTTGAGGACATGGAAGAATCGTTTGTGCTCCTCTATAGGCTTGGTCAACCAGGTGGTCTTGCTCTGGTTCGTGCTGACTTATTAAAATATAAATGCGTTCTTCTTAAACTTGGGTCGGAAACGTTTCTTGCTAGCGTAATGCGTGAAGGATTTTAGCATAATTAATAATCAGTTTCATTTAACAATAGTTTTAAGGTTTTTTTAGATTTAGAATAATAGTACAATACGTTTTCGCAAAATTGAGGCTTCTAATTATCGAAATCTGAAAAACAAGTTTATCTGTACTGTAAGTAACTGTGAAACTCAATACAAAACTTCTAAGTTTTAACTGTAGTAATTGGTGACGATCAAAGATGACAAAAGCGGTTTAAGAGCAAATACATAAATCGAGTTTTGAACAATGAATGAATGAATTGGTAGTTGTGATTTTCTTTAAGAGAGGGAGTGGCTGTTGACAGTGGTTCAGCTTCTTTGAAAAGTGTTGTTTTTTATGTTAGTTTTTGATTTTTTTTCTGCACCATTTTTGTTTAGATGCATAAGAAGCAAGAAATACTGGCTGTGGGCGACTCAAACCTAAAGCATCTGCAATACAAGATCTCCATCGACAAAAAGTTGTCAAAACTGCCCTTGAATATTGATGCTGTGAGCGGACAAAGAATTGTAGATATAAACTTACGAGATATCGAGCGGTTTGCGAGGTTCCGGTATATAATTATCATGGTCGGAAACAATGACTTGGGCAACTTTCGCCAGAGACGAGCGGTTGATCCAAGAACTGTTGCCTGTAATTTAATTGCCGTCGCTGAGATTCTCATGGAAAGAGGCTGTAGAGTCAGAGTCATTAAGTTGCTCCCACGAACGGACGTCGCTCTGCATCTTATAGTAAATGGAAACCAGGTACTGAAACGACATCTCGGCCGGAACCTCTTCTGCCAAATGACTATATATAGGTCGAAATTCAATCATGGTGGTGGATACCACCCAGTCCCTAAAGGGGCATTGGATCTTCTTCGTGGGCTCTATAAAGCCTTTCAAACGTTTGGGTTCAATTGAAATTCAGAAACTCAATCAAAACAAGTTGTCCGAGTGCGGACAATTGAGAAGTGAAACTTAACTAAAAACTTTCAAGTAGCTGTCCGAGTGCGGGCAGTCGAAGGCTTTGCTTCTTCTTTTAAAATTTTGCTGCCTTGTTCATATGGTTACTTAATGTTGTTTGCGCTAGTGAAGCGCCTTTGTATGTGTGATATTTGATCTTCTACTTTTGTTATTTAAAATAACG
>NW_027449912.1:50000-51822 GCF_964194025.1 Convolutriloba macropyga
GTTTTCCTTTGCCGTCTTGTTCGTTTTGCTGTCTTGTTCTGTTTTGCTGTCTTGTTTTGTTTTGCTGTCTTGTTTTGTTTTGCTGTATTGTGTTGTTTTGTTGTCTTGTTTGTTTTGCTGTCTTATTTTGTTTGGTTGTCTTGTTTCGTTTTGCGCTCTTGTTCAGTTTAGCTGTCTTGTTTTGTTTTGCTGCCTTGTTTTGTTTTGTTGTCTTGTTTCGTTTTGCTGCCTTGTTTTGTTTTGTTGTCTTGTTTTGTTTTGCTGTCTTGTTTTGTTTTGCTGTCTTGTTTTGTTTTGCTGTCTTGTTTAGTTTCGCTGTCTTGTTTTGTTTTGCTGCACTATTTTGTTTTGTTGTCTTGTTTTGTTTTGCTGTCTTGTTTTGTTTTGCTGTCTTGTGTTGTTTTGTTGTCTTGTTTGTGTTTCTGTCTTGTTTTGTTTGGTTGTCTTGTTTCGTTCTGCTGTCTTGTTTAGTTTTGCTGTCTTGTTTTGTTTTGCTGCCTTGTTTTGTTTTGTTGTCTTGTTTCGTTTTGCTGTCTTGTTTAGTTTCGCTGTCTTGTTTCGTTTTGCTGCCTTGTTTTGTTTTGTTGTCTTGTTTTGTTTTGATGTCTTGTTTTGTTTTGCTGTCTTGTTTTGTTTTGCTGTCTTGTTTAACTTCACTCTCTTGTTTTGTTTTGCTGCCTTGTTTTGTTTTGTTGTCTTGTTTCGTTTTGCTGTCTTGTTTAGTTTCGCTGTCTTGTTTCGTTTTGCTGCCTTGTTTTGTTTTGTTGTCTTGTTTTGTTTTGATGTCTTGTTTTGTTTTGCTGTCTTGTTTTGTTTTGCTGTCTTGTTTAACTTCACTCTCTTGTTTTGTTTTGCTGCCTTGTTTTGTTTTGTTGTCTTGTTTCGTTTCGCTGTCTTGTATAGTTGCGCTGTCTTGTTTTGTTTTGCTGCCTTGTTTTGTTTTGTTGTCTTGTTTTGTTTTGCTGCCTTGTTTTGTTTTGTTGTCTTGTTTTGTTTTGCTGTCTTGTTTTGTTTTGCTGTCTTGTTTTGTTTTGCTGTCTTGTTTTGTTTGCTGTCTTGTATTTTAATGTTGAAATGAATATTTATTTGATTGGGTGCTTTATTTTGTTTTATTTTGGAGAGCTTTTTGAGCCAGGTAAATTTACCTAGTGCTTTGCTCAATTCTCCTATAATTATCTTGTGTAACTCCGCCGCTGCCGGTCCCAAGCCCGGTCCCAATCTGGTTTATTCGTTTTGTTTGTTTCGGAGAATTGTGTAAGTGCGGTTTTTTGCCGTACTGAAGCAGTACTCCTATAGCTTATTTCAGTAACTCCGCCACTGCCGGTCCCCAGCCCGGAATGAAAAAGGAGGAGGGATGAACCACAAAAATCATACTGGAAAATCTCGAAAAAGTCTTGTTTTTTAACTTGATTTGAGATAATTTCCGACACTCTGTTTGCTATTTTACATTTATATTGATTTATTTTGTCTGGTTTAGTCGTTTTGTTTGTTTCGGAGAACTGTGTAAGTGCGGTTTTTTTTGCCGTACTGAATCAGTACTCCTATAGCTTATTTCAGTAACTCCGCCACTGCCGGTCCCCAGACCGGAATGAAAAAGGAGGAGGGATGAACCACAAAAATCATACTGGAAAATCTCGAAAAAGTCGGTTTTTTAACTAGACTTAATTAGATTTTTCGACAGTAGCTTAACTATTTCAGCTCCATCAACCGCCGAGTGCAGCCAGCGAACCAGGTAAAAAAATTTTGAAGAATTCAAAATCTTGCAAGATTCTTGCAAGATTGATTTATAATCTTGCAAGCATCTTGCAAGTTGGATTCAAAC
>NW_027449913.1:0-11803 GCF_964194025.1 Convolutriloba macropyga
ATTTGAAATTTTCGTTTCACGAGCTGTCAACTTAGAACTGGAATGAGTAGCATTCATTTCACTAATTATTTTGTCATTAATACGGATTTCAGAATATTCCTCTTTTCGTCGCGTGAATTCATTAAATATTTTGTCAATGATATTTAGAGTATTTGTGTTTACTTTGTTTGCCTTGACTGGCTCCGCCAAAGCAGCATAGTTATATGTATTCAACAAAAACGTCTTCACCCAAATTTTAATTGCGTCTAATTTAGCAAATATGAATTGCTCATCGAATGTGGATATATTAGCAGCTGCCTCTCGCGTTTCGGCGCGAAATCTAATATACTTAACCCTTTTTGAGCCTGGTAACGGATCGATCGAAAAATCGAGCGGGGGTAGTCTATCAACCCATCTTGCGAGACGAATATTATAATATGTTAACTCTATTTTTGCTCATGATTGATAGTAACACTATGGTTTGTAACATTTATGAATGGTCTACCATATAGAAAACATTTCAAATGTTCCACCATCCAAGCCACACCAGGATGATTTCTCAGTTCTGATTCATTTACGCTAGAGCGTTCTTCCTTTGAACTGAGGAAATGCTAGGCGAATGCTACTGTTTGCCAACTTTCTGGGAAATGTTGTTCAAGTACGGCTGCGATGCCTTTTCTTGAAGCATGATACTTTATGCCTTTCTTATTCCGGCTTAAAATTTTTGTTTTCAAGAGTTTCAGCTACTTTTTCTTCATTTTTCTGAAACTTGTTGTACGTGTGCATCCATCCATATGAATTTTGTGTTTTTCTTTAACAACAGTCGCAAAGGATAACAACACATTTGAGGAATAAATTTTTTCTATATGATGAACTGATCCCAAAAAAAGTTCTCAATTTTTTTCAGATTTGTCGGTGCCTTGAGAATTTGTATGGCATCTGATTCATTTGCTTAGGGGCGTTTTTAAAGATCCATTGGTTTTTTGACCTAGATTCTATATCCATTTTGCATAGTGACTTTTTGCGAAATTGATTTGCAGGTCATCGTCATCTAGTTTTATTCCAAATTTCTTTTATTAATTATGAACGGTCTTCAATTTTTCGTCAAGAAAACAGACACTTAATTTATGTCCGATCGAAGCAAAATCCATAGTTTTTTGAAATTCAACAGGCATATACGTGAAGCCAAAAAATCCCGTTCCAAAGCAGTAAGTGCCTGTCATAACAACCCTAACCAGATTGAAATTATAATGGCGAGCCGGGTCTGGGTTTAAAAAAAGTTAGTTGTGTGCGTACTTTTAAAATCGATTGTTGTAAAGTAAGCTGTCCCTTGTGGTGCAATTAATAGTGCCCTGTGAAATGGTTTGACTTAGCGATTAAAAATTGGTGTTTGGTTTTTGTTCGTGTGCAATTTTTTTTTTAATTTGAGAACTTGAGCCTGTTTTGATCGGCTGGACTTTTTTACTGTTATGAAAGCAGTCGAAATAAAGTATTCGTCTGAACAACTTGACAATTTTTCAATGTGGCTTCCATTTGAAAATAATTCGAGTTCCATTTCTAACTTTGGTTGTAAAAGAATTGGAATTTTTCGACCTTTCTAATGTGTAACCTGATTAATTCTTTAAAACTAGTATTTCACAGTGTGATTTCTTGACTTTACAATACAACTAATCCATTCTGAAACTTCGTTCGCAACTTCCATTTTTGTGGAGCGTTGACGATTAATTACATTAGTTTCAGTATTTGGACAAGATTGTTGCATTATTATTGTTCCTAGATGATCAAATAAATCCCCACCGAGAAATGATTTGAAACCATCAGCAAAAACAATAATTTTGCACATTGTATTTATCAAATAATGAAATGAATTGGCCCTTTTAACATTCCTAATGTTTCTACTGTGTCGTTTGCAAATGATTTCAAATCTAGTGGGTTCTTTCTCTGACCATTTGCCATTTTCGCAGTGATACACTATATGCTTATCAAGTGAAGGGTTAATAATAGTACACCCGGTGCCCGCATCCAATAGCAAATTAAACTTTCTGTTTCCGATAGTATTAAAGAAATTTTGCGGGACAGTTTCATTGGTATCGGTGCTTTTATCATAACGACGTAATTATTGTCAGAAGAATCATATTAGCTCAGACTCAGAATCTGATTAATTTCGAGGTTTTACCACAATTTGAGCGTCGACAGATCATAGATGATATCATGAGGCATTTTTTCGCGCAATTTTTGAATATTTGCGTCATTCTCTGCCGATTCTGAGATCAAGTAGAGATAGACATATTTAAGTAAATTCATAAAACATGGGTTCCATGGACGCTCTCCGCATAGAATTCCTACTACTGTGATTTTTTTTGAATTTCAGCTCCCACTGCAATTTTAATTGAATGTTTCGTAATTTCGTCTCTCTTTGTGCATGATTGTTTGCGTCTTCTATCGTTGCTTTATATTTTGAATCTAGTGGAAGTTTTACTTTCGTTGGTTTCGGCTCGAGAAGTGAATACAATATGATGTTTTCTCAAGCCAAAATTGCTAGTTCCGCTTGAATTCGCCATTTGTCATATCGGATGTGTGGTTCCGCTTCTGCGCGTTTGCAGAACGGTTTGTTTGAAAAAGGAATTATGCGAGGTTAGCGGTTTTTCTGACTGCGCCATCTCATTAGTTTGAGCAATCTGTTATCAGAGTGTACTTTCAGTCCGCACAAAACATTTTAGTGTTGTGATTTTGTTTGTTTGATTTTGCTCCGCAAAATGGCTTAAATTTCTGTATGAGAGAACTGTTTAGTTCTAAAACAAATTGTTGTTGGTATTTGCTCCGCGAATATAAATGAGGAATTGTTTAGAGTGTTTCACCTAACGAAAGATTGCTTTTGGAATTGAATTGCTCTTGTGTGGTTTGCCTGATTAATTGCCAGTATTGAAAAATTTTCAATTGAACATGGTATTGAGACTCAAAAGAATGAAAGTAAAATCATATGCAGAATTTTTCAGCAATTTCATCAATAACTTAAGCACAAGACAGAAAACTAAACTTGTGATCAGAAAATGAGTCAGATAAACAATTTAAGATCAATGAACATTTATGGAAAAGATTTGCAAATCAAGAAATGAAATTTAGTACAAAACACTAAGATGAACTAACTCATGATTTTAAATAATTTAACGATTAGCTACCCAAATTTAATAAACACCAAAACTGCATGTAACACTGTATCACAAAATGCATGAGACAATTTTTTTCGACCAATCTTATAGACAGGGGTTGCTGTACAGTTTTCAAACTGCTGTACATTTGCTGTTTAGTTTTCGCCTTTTCACTGCTTTCTCTGGGCTAACAAATCTCAAATAAATTAAAAAATTCCGCGAACCGATTTTTGAGCGGCCATCAAACCAGTTGCTGCTCTTATGACGTGAAAGCCAGTCTTTTCATGAACAAATGTAAATAAGTGGTTAAGTTTTTCATAGCACAGAATTTATCAAGAACAATTCCACCCTAGTCATTTTCATTTTAGCCGATTGTTCAATAACTTTCTCCCTAATTAAAAGTTGCAACACAACTAAGAAATTGACCCACAATATTAATTGAAAACAATTGACAGAGTGATTTCAAAATAGAAGAATGAGAAAAAAATCAGTTGGCAACAGGACAATAAACCCAATGCCATTATACCCAATGCGACTATAAACAATGCCGTTTTAACCAATGCATTTTATATTTCTGTTCAATAATCCGACAACAATTGAGCAGTTGCTATTACTCGTATGTTTTAACGTACTTAATGACCATGGCCATGCCTCAGCGGCCGTGGGACTTGGCATGAAAAATATCACAACCACTCATGGGTTTATATTATCCCCCTGAGTATGTTAAAACATACGTGTAATAGCAATGGCTGTTTTGTAGTCGAATTACGGAGGTCGGAAAAAGACTAGTAGTCTAATACTCGGGTTTGAGATATTTTATGTTCTTTCGGTAAACCAAAATTTGACTGAAACTGATAATAGGCCAGTATAAATTCTGCTTCCAGCAAAGTTTAGATTGAGCTTATAATAGTATGATTGCTTGCCTGATAATCACTGACTTCACTTTGATTAAAATAGTTTCATAAAAGCAAAAATTTTTGTGTCGAGACAAAAGAGTCCCAGACAAAAACTTTCCCAATGTTTCTAGACAAAACAGTCACCGACAAAATAGTTCAAAACAGCCGAGAAAAATAGTCCCAAACCAAATAGTCCCATTTAATTATCGAAAAAATTGTAAATGTATTCAGCAAACATTTAACAAACTTAATCTCTGAGTTAAGCTTCTGATTGAATTGTTTTTAATTGGTATGAATTAAGATTAACCCAATAACTAAATTTGTGAAAAACTATGGTGTAATCATCTTAATGTTTGTTCAGTGACATAAAATCATATGAATAAATTAAGAAGTTTCTCTGTTAGTTGGTGTGCACAGATTTAACTATATGTTTAGTTGGGACTACTTTTTCTGGCACTGTTTTTTCTGCTTTCTTGGGACTGTTTTGTCTGAGACTGTTTTGTCTGTTCACCAAAATTTTTGCTGTTTCAATTGACGGAGTTTTTGTCATTGTCATGAGTTCTGCCACAAAACAAGCAGTACTCTTTTGTTTCATTAAAGTGTCAACGCATATATTGATCCCACCATCTTTGATTTTACTTTTAATAAATTAAGGTAACAAAATTGGTATCACCATCTTAGCTGTCGAAGTGAATTGAAATATTTTTCAGGCTGTCTGTGTCTCTGGTATTCTAAGCAGTGGCGCCCCAAATTGTGTGGGTGGTTGGAACATATTCACACTAGCTGTACGGTATCAAAATTGGATTGAAAACCACACGGCTACACTTGACATGAGTTGGTCTATGGTTGAAAATGACAAGTATTAGAAACGCAGTTGTGTCCAATATGTCCACCCGTATAGCTGATAAGTCACCTCTTGTAATATATACATTGTACTGGTTATTTCCACCTATCAAAAAGCTACATATAGCCATTGTCAATGTAATTATCAAGTAATATTGTCCTCACAGAAGAATTTGGAATGAATTTTGTTCACAGAAGTTGAAGCAATGGGAATGGGAAAAAGTTGCAGAAATTGTAATTTATTCTTATTTGAGCCATTTGCGAGGTGAATTTGATATAGGGACACGTGTCGAATTTTTACCCCTAAAAGATGTAAGATTAGGGGGTAATCGGGGGAATTTTTAGCGAATTCCCCTCAAAACTCTTACATCGTTTTGGGGGTAATGGGGTATTTCGATGTAAGAGTGGAGGGTGATGGGGGTAATTTGGAGGGGTAAAATGGTGTAAGTGCAGGGGGTAATTTTTGGGGGTAAAATAATCCAAGACTAGGGTTTAAGGGAGGGGGGTGCCATTATTAGCCCCTAATCTTACATCTTACCCCGCTAATCTTACATCTTTTTGGGGTTATTGTTTTTTTTTTTTTGGGGGGGGGGGGGTGGGTGGGTGGGTATAAAATCTAAAAATGCACTCATTACCCCAATTACCCCCCCCCCCCCCCGTTACCCCCCTACTCTTACATCATTTTATTCCCCTAAAATTAACCCCCAAATCTTATATCTTTTTGATGGGTATCTTTTGGGCGGTAAAATCTAAAAATTTCCCTCATTCCCCCCTTATCTCCATAATCTTACATCCCTTAAGCCCCCATAGACAATTACCCCTGCTTTTATATCAGTTTGGGGGTAATCAGGGGGTAAATTTGATACGGGAACAATAAATTTTTAATTGACAAATTTCTCAGTGTGCGTTTGCTGTTTCCTTCATCGCTATTGCAGTGAACTAATTGTTATTGTGTGCGAAAATTTTTGTAGGGGTTTTGTTTCGATATAAAAGGACGCAGAAAATTGAGTACATTCAACATCGTAAATGAGTATTCTAATCATTGTTGTGGCAAATATTGATTATCTTTTTTAATGCTGATATCTTCTCTTGTTTTGTTTGGCAACTACTGACACGGAAAAAGTCTTTTTAAATGAATCATATAAAAAGGTTTTTCATATTTTCATTTGATTTTTACAACCCATTCGAAATTATTGAAGCAAAAAAGAAATAAACTAATTGTCTTAAAAAAAATTTCTATTTCTGCCACACTCATATAACTTATTGTTCATTCCTGATTAGTACAGACTTTTATATTACTTTCTCAAGATGCAAAAGAAAAATAATTAACTATTAAAATATTTGTCTCAATTTCAACCTTTCTAGAGGTAGACTGAAAAAAAAGACATTTTCTTTGTACAAGACTGAAAATAATTTTTTGCTCAATGACATTTGTGAATAAAGATTAGTTTTTGTTTATTTGCTCACTAATTTCCAGAAATCTTGAGGAAAATATAAGAGGAATGGCTTCCAGACCATATTTAGATCGTCAGTTAAATTTGTTGGCTATTTTGCTCATACTTCTTCTGTGAAAATTTGAAACTGCAGTTGTAACCAAGTTACTTTTTGCGATGGGGATAATATTTCACGGAGCCATAATACTTTGGAGTCCAATTTTTTTTAAAAAAACTAATGCCTTCCTTTAGTATCGAGAAATTCATGAACCAGTTCAAAGGAAAAGAATATTAAGACAGAAAGATATTTCTTGGTAGTTGATAGATAGTAGTTTTTTAACTAAAATTTTCAATACGAGATTATTCACCATTTTGCTCTATAATTGATCAAAGATTGAACAAACAAAATATTGTGGTGTGAATTGGCATCAAGAACGTAGTCAAAGTTAAATTTTTTGAGCACTCAATAGCTGTGTTTTTTTTCGTTAATTTTTTCTTTGTTAAATGTAACAAATCAATAAACCAACATATAACAGCGGAATATCGTTCGAGAATATCTTGACCAACATCTCAAACATTTTCCCCACCAAAAATAGTCGTTTTTAATGGTTGAATGTACTTTAAAGCTATTTTTGTCGTTGATTGACCTAAGAACAAATTCAAAATTTTCCTTTTTTTTTCAAAACATCTGCTGGGCTCCTATAGCGTATTTTTGTTCTATAGCGCATTTGTTCTTCAGCAAAATAGCTTCAATACACACTTGCGCCCTACAAAATGGAACCTGAACTAGATTAGCACAAAATCCACAAAATGCCTTTTTTGTGAAATATGGAGAAATTTTGTCAAAAAATTCCGCAAAAAGTCCTTATTGGTAAAATTATGGATATTGGTGACAAAAAAATTATGCAATTTTAACACAATTCTTTCGTAACCATATTTCACATTTTAAGCTCATTTTACATGTTTCAGATACATTTTGCGAAAAACGATGTTCGAAATGATTCGAACGGTGTGTCCCAATTTGACAGGGGCGCTAGTCTGTAAGGTTAGAATTGCAGATATTGGCTGTAAAAAACTACCAACAGTGACGAACAATAGTTGCGTTGCATATCAGAAACCATTTTGAAAACAAGACAAATTTTTATAAAAATGTTTGCAATTTTTACCAAACGAACCTTATAAAAAACCCAATTAGCTTTTTTTCGAACTATTACGGCAATCAAATTTTACTTTTTTTTCAAAAAAAGTTTTATTTACAAATTGCCAATTTATAGGAACAAAATGCTCAAGATTGTAAAAACCTGTACACTTTTTTACATTTTACTTGAACATAAGTAACTCACTCTAATAAAATCAAAATTCACAAAAAAATCTCTTGAAAACTTGTGTTATTTTTTTCAATCGAAGATAATTGAATGAACGAAAAATTATTTTTTGTCGGTAAAGAATCCTCTACTCCTCTCCCTTGCCCCTGCTGCCACCAATAAGGGCTGTAAACTGTCAAACATTTCGTTTCAAACTTGACGTCAACGAATGTCTACCCTCAAAATCTACCAACACATCCAAAGTAGCTAGCTGAACAATAGCAGCAAATGCAATAAGAGTAAAATGGATGACTGGCAGACATCGTCCAATAAATAAAAGAAGATCAAAGAAAAATGTGCATTTAAAAACTATGAAGCTCCGAATTCATGTAGTATGCCTACTTTCAATTCAAAATTAAACTAGGAATGTCTGTAAAGCAAGCAAGGTGGCGTCTGAATATATGTTGGTTTACCACAACGGATATTAAATAGGATTTTACATATTTTTTATCATTCAGTTATTTTTCATTATTTACCTAATATTGTCCAACTTATTTCAAAGACCTAAATCAAGTTTGATCAAATGATTTACCACACAATTGATATAGTAACAGAAACACCTAGTAGCAATTAACGCCAAGCAAAAATGGGTTAATGATGGGAGATATCATCAATATAGTCGCCTTTTGACATCCAGAAAGCAACATTTTGAAAATTATTACAAAAAATTGAGGTTTGCTGTTGCTAAGGAAACAAGACAAAACAATTCAAAAACTAAAAAAAGACAAAACAAAAACTAAAAACTAGAAATAAACTACTATGTGACTCACACAAAAAAATCCTAGAAAGTGAAAAAGAATTTAACTGTACTGTGCGAAATTTGAAAAAAAACATAGATAAAAATTTTATGGAGAAACATTGCCTATTTCATTTTGTTGTTGAAATGCTAAGGTATCAATATATTTAGAACC
This sequence comes from Convolutriloba macropyga, assembly GCF_964194025.1. Lineage (NCBI taxonomy): Eukaryota > Metazoa > Xenacoelomorpha > Acoela > Convolutidae > Convolutriloba > Convolutriloba macropyga. The sequence continues at coordinate 8,576 of NW_027449913.1, forward strand.
AGAAGTAACACAAAAATTTTTTTATAGATTCAGAATTTAAATCTCAGTTTATTTTTTCACGAAAATATTAAAGAAGATCAATGATAGACAAAACTACAAGACTTTAGAAAGTGGAAAAAAAAGAAAACGACAAAATTATAAAAATAAAAACATAGAAGGCGACATTCAATTGTTCCACCAGTTCGTGGTAAAAAATTCTTCAGTTTGCTACACGCTTACTATTAAAAACGATGGCTAAAATCAGCGAAAGAAAAACAAACCGAAGGAGAAATGGGTCAAAATTTAGATATATTAGGCATAAGAAATATTTGTTTTTCACGTAACTAACACTTTACAAACTTGTTATGATAAGCGTCCTCAGATCGCAATTGTTCTGGGTAATTTTGCCAAAAAGCCAATGGATTAAGTCGTTGATTGTCGATATGTGCAATTTAAGAAGTCTAAATAAGAGAAATATTGTTTTGTGATCGAGTAACCAAATTTTCTGTGAATTTCGCTGTGAAGATGATTGAAGAATTAAATATTAGCTCAATTGTGACAAAAACAGATGTTTTTAAAACAATTTTTTAACGAAATTTCTTTTTGTTAAACGCTAGACACAACTTTTATCGTGTAGAGTCTGATAAGAAGAAGTTTTGTTTTGTGAGACATTTTTCTTAATCTTCATAATTTTATTCTGATAAGATAATTTTCATTCCTATGATATAATAAGAATTTTTTCACTTTGGATATTGTTATTGCTTTATCAGATGTGCCAAGGAGATGCATGCTTTTCAGGTATCGGATAAAATCGTTTTAAGAGATTTTAAAAATCGTACACGATCAAAATTCCCGATTAACGGGCTCTAGTCTTCCAATTATTTTGCATCCTTGTAATTTCATTTCCAAGTAAAACCATCCGTACTGTTTTTTTGAGTATTTTTTCTAAAATTAAATTTTATTCTCTCACGTTTTTCAGTCTAATCCGAGCCTTAAATAATTATGAAGTTAAATTGATCCAAATTTGTTAATTTTCTGCAGTATTTCTATCATACTCTAATTGTTCCCGACAACTTAAGATTTTTTTGACCTTTGATAATCCGATTGAGGCACTTAAAAGCAGTGTTTATACGGATATTGATCGATCTCTCAATTAAAGACGTTTCAAAAAGCAAAACTCTGCTACAAATGGAGTTATTTCTATCAAGCTATTTTCATGACATTGTCAGGACAAAATTCCCAATGCTAATATACCCAATGTCACAATTAAACCAAATTTACCCAAAATTTTATCTCAATGTAGAAAATACCAGAAAAATTATTTTTCTAGTGCATTGGGCCATGCCTTGGTAGCCATGGCCATGCCTGAGCTGCCTCTGAGATTTAGTAAGAACCATCGCACTGACCATGAGATTAAATAACTAGCTTAGTTGTGAGAAAACATTCGCAACACTGAGTGTACAAATTGTAATCGGATATTTGAACCAGAAATACACAGGCAGCTAATCGTGTATAATGGCTTTGGGTGAAATGGCTCACTGAGAATTTTGACATCGAATTTTTTGCCTTGTAACCATTCATTACAGTTGTTTTGTCTAAGTGCTATTTAGAGTATTTTTCTGGGAAGCCTATGGTAACTTGAGCTCAAAAACCGAGGAAGCTTTTGTCCAAGGCTGAACTCGAATTGCTGAAGGCGTCTCAGAATTATTCTGTAACTTGGTTAGAACTCAAAACTGCTGATCAAAGCTCAAAAAGAGAATGCAACTGATATTTATATTAGTATTGCAATTCTGCAAATTTAGAACAAACATTTTTTTCAACACCTCATTTTTCTTCGAGTTAATTTCATCGTTTTTCTATTTCTAGTTTATTACTCTTTTCCTTCTCGTATAAAAGCCAGTTATAGTTTCAAATCGCAATCGTTGTCGAAATCGTTGTTCGCATCAAATTTTTCGAAAACTCTTTATTCGGAATTTTTGACGTTTCATCCTCAATGACTCGTTAGATATTATTGTAGTAGAAAAAAGGTCACAGAAATTGTCAGCAAGCTTTGTTGTGTTGCTCTTCTCAATCTTACTGTTTTGGTTTTAAAAAGTTAGCAAACAATGAAATTATTTTTGTATATTGAGTCAATTATAGACATTTGTATTTTTTGGGACTTATTTCTCTTTTTAACTGTCTCCTTTGATTATCTTTCCATAAAGACTTCTTATTCTCTCGGGGAAAACTTGCGCTTTCTATGAATTTTTTCCAGGAAACATGCCGTAAAGTTTTTAAAAATTCCGATAGTCTTTTCCAAGAAGATTGCTCTTTTGATTGCTCATTTCCCCCATTTTTTCAGCTTGATATTAACAACACAGTGAGAAAAACTGATTAAAATTGAAATCTATTGTGATATCCAGAGTGAAATCTTGAAAAAAACATGGGACGCATAAAGTAGTTTGAAATAATGACTTCTTGCTTGATTAGGTTTCCAAATCAGAGATCAAGCCTAACCTTGTTGTTGTTTTCTTAACAGAGAAATCGAGGTCTAAAGTGTTGGTAGCCCAGAGAAAACAATTGATTGATATTGCTTGAGTGGTATTGGTTAGGTCATCAATTTACTTGGATAACGAAATTTGCTAACAACCTTATCAAAAGTCACCGCTGATAGTTTAGCTCGCAAGGACGTATAACTCATCGATTAAACAAAACAAATGCAAATTATAAGTGGCTGCTGACGACGATAACCAACAGAATAGGGTTAGGAAGGTGAACTGAGTCATGGAGTTTGAAAAAAACTTATAGTGAAATTGAGTAGGAATTGCCTTGATATCTGTTATACGTAGAATTTGATATATGCATTTCAATCACAAACTAATACCAGAACTAATTGGAAAATTTTGTGAATTTAAGATCTGGGTCGAATTTTTCTTAATTATTTTTAATCGTTTCAAAAACCAAATATGAACTGTAAAGTAACGCTTTCCAGTTACCTCCAACGCATTGCCGCACGGTTCACGGTCGAATTTACCTGCATGGTTTCTGGTTCCAGTTCTTGTATCTTTGAAGTCTTACTAGTTATCCTCGGGCAACTCCAATGAATCCTAAAGACCTGTATAGTTCTCGGAGTATCAATAAAACTTCTCTTAGCCTTCTGGTATCAGCCACTTTGGTCAGGTCGGCCTTTGTGTACAAGACATTTTGATCCCTTGACCTTGCATTAATATAAAAAAGGCTTTTCAAAATCTGTTAACTAAAAATTTAGAG
>NW_027449914.1:0-5000 GCF_964194025.1 Convolutriloba macropyga
TAACTCAAGCTAATTCAAGCTAACTCAAGCTAACTCAAGCTAACTCAAGCTAACTCAAGCTAGCTAAAGCTAACTCAAGCTAACTCAAGCTAACTCAAGCTAACCCGAGCTAACTCAAGCTAACTCAAGGTAGCTAAAGCTAGTTCAAGCTAACTCAAGCTAGCTAAAGCTAAGACAAGCTAACTCAAGCTAACTCAAGCTAACTCAAGCTAACTCAAGCTAACTCAAGCTAACTCAAGCTAGCTAAAGCTAACTCAAGCTAACTCAAGCTAACTCAAGCTAACCCGAGCTAACTCAAGCTAACTCAAGGTAGCTAAAGCTAGTTCAAGCTAACTCAAGCTAGCTAAAGCTAAGACAAGCTAACTCAAGCTAACTCAAGCTAACTCAAGCTAACTCAAGCTAACTAAAGCTAGTTCAAGCTAACTCAAGCTAGCTAAAGCTAACTCAAGCTAACTCAAGCTAACTCAAGCTAGCTCAAGCTAACTCAAGCTAGTTCAAGCTAACTCAAGCTAGCTAAAGCTAACTCAAGCTAACTCAAGCTAACTCAAGCTAACTCAAGCTAGCTAAAGCTAACTCAAGCTAACTCAAGCTAACCCGAGCTAACTCAAGCTAGCTCAAGCTAACCCAAGCTAGCTAAAGCTAACTCAAGCTAACTCAAGCTAATTCAAGCTAACTCAAGCTAACTCAAGCTAACTCAAGCTAACTCAAGCTAGCTAAAGCTAACTCAAGCTAACTCAAGCTAACTCAAGCTAACCCGAGCTAACTCAAGCTAACTCAAGGTAGCTAAAGCTAGTTCAAGCTAACTCAAGCTAGCTAAAGCTAAGACAAGCTAACTCAAGCTAACTCAAGCTAACTCAAGCTAACTCAAGCTAACTCAAGCTAACTCAAGCTAGTTCAAGCTAACTCAAGCTAACTAAAGCTAACTCAAGCTAGCTAAAGCTAACTCAAGCTAACTCAAGCTAACTCAAGCTAACCCGAGCTAACTCAAGCTAACTCAAGGTAGCTAAAGCTAGTTCAAGCTAGCTCAAGCTAGCTAAAGCTAAGACAAGCTAACTCAAGCTAACTCAAGCTAACTCAAGCTAACTCAAGCTAGTTCAAGCTAACTCAAGCTAGCTAAAGCTAACTCAAGCTAACTCAAGCTAACTCAAGCTAGCTCAAGCTAACTCAAGCTAGTTCAAGCTAACTCAAGCTAGCTAAAGCTAACTCAAGCTAACTCAAGCTAACTCAAGCTAGCTCAAGCTAACTCAAGCTAACTCAAGCTAACTCAAGCTAACCCGAGCTAACTCAAGCTAACTCAAGGTAGCTAAAGCTAGTTCAAGCTAGCTCAAGCTAGCTAAAGCTAAGACAAGCTAACTCAAGCTAACTCAAGCTAACTCAAGCTAACTCAAGCTAGTTCAAGCTAACTCAAGCTAGCTAAAGCTAACTCAAGCTAACTCAAGCTAACTCAAGCTAGCTCAAGCTAACTCAAGCTAGTTCAAGCTAACTCAAGCTAGCTAAAGCTAACTCAAGCTAACTCAAGCTAACTCAAGCTAGCTCAAGCTAACTCAAGCTAGTTCAAGCTAACTCAAGCTAGCTAAAGCTAACTCAAGCTAACTCAAGCTAACTCAAGCTAACTCAAGCTAGCTAAAGCTAACTCAAGCTAACTCAAGCTAACCCGAGCTAACTCAAGCTAGCTCAAGCTAACCCAAGCTAGCTAAAGCTAACTCAAGCTAACTCAAGCTAATTCAAGCTAACTCAAGCTAACTCAAGCTAACTCAAGCTAACTCAAGCTAGCTAAAGCTAACTCAAGCTAACTCAAGCTAACTCAAGCTAACCCGAGCTAACTCAAGCTAACTCAAGGTAGCTAAAGCTAGTTCAAGCTAACTCAAGCTAGCTAAAGCTAAGACAAGCTAACTCAAGCTAACTCAAGCTAACTCAAGCTAACTCAAGCTAACTCAAGCTAGTTCAAGCTAACTCAAGCTAACTCAAGCTAACTCAAGCTAGCTAAAGCTAACTCAAGCTAACTCAAGCTAACTCAAGCTAACCCGAGCTAACTCAAGCTAACTCAAGGTAGCTAAAGCTAGTTCAAGCTAGCTCAAGCTAGCTAAAGCTAAGACAAGCTAACTCAAGCTAACTCAAGCTAACTCAAGCTAGTTCAAGCTAACTCAAGCTAGCTAAAGCTAACTCAAGCTAACTCAAGCTAACTCAAGCTAGCTCAAGCTAACTCAAGCTAGTTCAAGCTAACTCAAGCTAGCTAAAGCTAACTCAAGCTAACTCAAGCTAACTCAAGCTAACTCAAGCTAGCTAAAGCTAACTCAAGCTAACTCAAGCTAACCCGAGCTAACTCAAGCTAGCTCAAGCTAACCCAAGCTAGCTAAAGCTAACTCAAGCTAACTCAAGCTAATTCAAGCTAACTCAAGCTAACTCAAGCTAACTCAAGCTAACTCAAGCTAGCTAAAGCTAACTCAAGCTAACTCAAGCTAACTCAAGCTAACCCGAGCTAACTCAAGCTAACTCAAGGTAGCTAAAGCTAGTTCAAGCTAACTCAAGCTAGCTAAAGCTAAGACAAGCTAACTCAAGCTAACTCAAGCTAACTCAAGCTAACTCAAGCTAACTCAAGCTAACTCAAGCTAGTTCAAGCTAACTCAAGCTAACTCAAGCTAACTCAAGCTAGCTAAAGCTAACTCAAGCTAACTCAAGCTAACTCAAGCTAACCCGAGCTAACTCAAGCTAACTCAAGGTAGCTAAAGCTAGTTCAAGCTAACTCAAGCTAGCTAAAGCTAAGACAAGCTAACTCAAGCTAACTCAAGCTAACTCAAGCTAACTCAAGCTAACTAAAGCTAGTTCAAGCTAACTCAAGCTAGCTAAAGCTAACTCAAGCTAACTCAAGCTAACTCAAGCTAGCTCAAGCTAACTCAAGCTAGTTCAAGCTAACTCAAGCTAGCTAAAGCTAACTCAAGCTAACTCAAGCTAACTCAAGCTAACTCAAGCTAGCTAAAGCTAACTCAAGCTAACTCAAGCTAACCCGAGCTAACTCAAGCTAGCTCAAGCTAACCCAAGCTAGCTAAAGCTAACTCAAGCTAACTCAAGCTAATTCAAGCTAACTCAAGCTAACTCAAGCTAACTCAAGCTAACTCAAGCTAGCTAAAGCTAACTCAAGCTAACTCAAGCTAACTCAAGCTAACCCGAGCTAACTCAAGCTAACTCAAGGTAGCTAAAGCTAGTTCAAGCTAACTCAAGCTAGCTAAAGCTAAGACAAGCTAACTCAAGCTAACTCAAGCTAACTCAAGCTAACTCAAGCTAACTCAAGCTAGTTCAAGCTAACTTAATGAAGTTAACCCAAGCTAACTTGGGTTAATGAAGTCAAACTCAAGCTAACCCGAGCTAACTCAAGCTAACTCAAGCTAATTCAAGCTAACTCAAGCTAACTCAAGCTAATTCAAGCTAACTCAAGCTAATTCAAGCTAACTCAAGCTAGCTCAAGCTAACTCAAGCTAACCCAAGCTAACTTAAGCTAGCTTAAGCTAATTAAAGCTAATTAAAGCTAACTCAAGCTAACCCAAGCTAACTTAAGCTAGCTCTAGCTGGCTGCCACTGTTAGGCCATTTGGGAGCGCTTTTCTCGCACTCTGATTGGCTGCCACTGTTAGGCCATTTGGGAGCGCTTTTCTCGCACTCTGATTGGCTGCCACTGTTAGGCCATTTGGGAGCGCTTTTCTCGCACTCTGATTGGCTGCCACTGTTAGGCCATTTGGGAGCGCTTTTCTCGCACTCTGATTGGCTGCCACTGTTAGGCCATTTGGGAGCGCTTTTCTCGCACTCTGATTGGCTGCCACTGTTAGGCCATTTGGGAGCGCTTTTCTCGCACTCTGATTGGCTGCCACTGTTAGGCCATTTGGGAGCGCTTTTCTCGCACTCTGATTGGCTGCCACTGTTAGGCCATTTGGGAGCGCTTTTCTCGCACTCTGATTGGCTGCCACTGTTAGGCCATTTGGGAGCGCTTTTCTCGCACTCTGATTGGCTGCCACTGTTAGGCCATTTGGGAGCGCTTTTCTCGCACTCTGATTGGCTGCCACTGTTAGGCCATTTGGGAGCGCTTTTCTCGCACTCTGATTGGCTGCCACTGTTAGGCCATTTGGGAGCGCTTTTCTCGCACTCTGATTGGCTGCCACTGTTAGGCCATTTGGGAGCGCTTTTCTCGCACTCTGATTGGCTGCCACTGTTAGGCCATTTGGGAGCGCTTTTCTCGCACTCTGATTGGCTGCCACTGTTAGGCCATTTGGGAGCGCTTTTCTCGCACTCTGATTGGCTGCCACTGTTAGGCCATTTGGGAGCGCTTTTCTCGCACTCTGATTGGCTGCCACTGTTAGGCCATTTGGGAGCGCTTTTCTCGCACTCTGATTGGCTGCCACTGTTAGGCCATTTGGGAGCGCTTTTCTCGCACTCTGATTGGCTGCCACTGTTAGGCCATTTGGGAGCGCTTTTCTCGCACTCTGATTGGCTGCCACTGTTAGGCCATTTGGGAGCGCTTTTCTCGCACTCTGATTGGCTGCCACTGTTAGGCCATTTGGGAGCGCTTTTCTCGCACTCTGATTGGCTGCCACTGTTAGGCCATTTGGGAGCGCTTTTCTCGCACTCTGATTGGCTGCCAGTGTTAGGCCATTTGGGAGCGCTTTTCTCGCACTCTGATTGGCTGCCAGTGTTAGGCCATTTGGGAGCGCTTTTCTCGCACTCTGATTGGCTGCCAGTGTTAGGCCATTTGGGAGCGCATAGATGACGAGGCAACACTTTCAGACAGCAAAGCGATGCTTCAGCTTACTTCAGCTAATTTAGAACACAACCGAACATTTGTAGCAAGACACCGCACAACCTTGGCTGCTTGGTTGCCTGAGCACAAGTTCAAGTTCTTTCCCAGTGCCGTAACACGACACTGGAATTTTCACCAAATGTCAACCACCGTTTGCCGTACACTCCGAATTATGTTACGGTGCTTATTGGCTAGAGAAGAACTCAAAAGTATGA
>NW_027449914.1:10000-25298 GCF_964194025.1 Convolutriloba macropyga
CAATGAGAATAGCTTTTCCCGTTGAGAATTTTTGCCTTCAATTGGCGTTGTAGTGAGTTTGGCTACTCAGATCACCAAATACTTGTGACAATTCGAACCAGAAATGTTTTCAATTTTCACATGCTGATGTTTCGGATTCAACCTACTAGAAGCAGCATAATACTTGTATTCAACAATTTCTGTATCAAATCCCAGTTTTCTCTGGTGCATCTTTGCCAAACTATTCCAAACTGCCTGAGTCTGAATACCAATTACAGGTACTAGTAAATGCACGTTACTAAGGACTATATAGTTCTAGGTTACTGTACACAACGACGTTCACATGTTGATGTTTCAGCTGCCGCTTACTAGAAACAACATAATACTTATCGTGCATACCTTTCCATAACTTGTCCTTTTCAGATGCATTAGTTTCCCTTTGTCTTGGCTTCTACAGTCAGACTGGCTACTAGTAACAGCACAGTACTAATCACATATCGTTCTACAGTTTGCAGACAAGTTTCACATGTTGATGTTTCAGCTTTCGCCTACTAGAAACAACATAATACTCGCTGTATACATTTGTAGTTCTCTATGTAACTTTCATGTGAAGAAGTTTCGCCAGTCTTTTTGACTGTCTCAAATCTGAGTCATGCTTAGGCTACTAGTTGCTTCATAGTACTTATCGCCTCGAGATCATTGAACAAAACTTGATTTTCACATGTTGCTGTTTCAGCTTCCGCTTACTAGAAACAACATAATACTAGTCTCATTAAGTTCCGTCTCTTTGCAATTTTCTTATGAAGAAAATTCGCCATCACAATGACTCCAGCAGTTCTTGATCAAGGAATGCAATCATTGATCAGAATGCTATTATTTGAATCGGTTCTGCTTTAAGTGTTCCAATTTTATTGGAAGCACCAACAATAGAACATCAATGTGTTCAATCGAGAGTTATATAACCCTGAATCGGACGCAGTCAACAGCCGAAGCCGAGACCGCCTTTTGCGTTAGAGAGGTCGGTAAACAAATCTTGCGATTCATACCGAATTAACACATATAGCTGTGCTCCTCTTCGTAAAGCGAGCCAAGTGATCCCCTGTTGAAGGATGTATTTGGACCAATCTAGTAGCATTTGGTTTCCAACAAGCTCTCCCAAGTTAGCTTACTTATTGGGCTTTTCAACCAATTCGGTTGGCTACAAGCATCATCAAAGTACTAGCCACAGTTTGATCGCAAAATTCTACGACTTTCACATGTTGATGTTTCGGCTTGCGCTTAGCCTACTATAAGCAACATAATACTAGTCATATCATAGAGCGTGATCAGCTTGTGACGTTCTCATGATGAAGTTTCACCAACAGTGTCTCACTTCGAGCTTAAATCCAGCTACTAGTAACTACACAGTACTGACTGCAACGATAACTTTTATCTATACCTTTCACATGCTGCGCTTTCGGCCAGGGCCTACTAACGTCAACATAATACTCGATATAAACTTTTGTTCATGATGCAGCTTCCCCATGCAGAAGTTTCGCCTTCAAATGCTCTCTTGGCCATATGACGTAAGAAAAGGTTACTAGTAACATCACAGTACTAGCCACAGTTTGATTGCAAAATTCTACGACTTTCACATGTTGATGTTTCGGCTTGCGCTTAGCCTACTAGAAGCAACATAATACTAGTCATATCATAGAGCGTGATCAGCTTGTGACGTTCTCATGATGAAGTTTCACCAACAGTGTCTCATTTCGAGCTTAAATCCAGCTACTAGTAACTACACAGTACTGACTGCAACGCTAACTTTTATCTATACCTTTCACATGCTGCGCTTTCGGCCAGGGCCTACTAACGTCAACATAATACTCGATATAAACTTTTGTTCATGATGCAGCTTCCCCATGCAGAAGTTTCGCCTTCAAATGCTCTCTTGGCCATATGACGTAACACAAGGTTACTAGTAACATCACAGTACTAGCCACAATTTGATCGCAAAATTCTACGACTTTCACATGTTGATGTTTCGGCTTGCGCTTAGCCTACTATAAGCAACATAATACTAGTCATATCATAGAGCGTGATCAGCTTGTGACGTTCTCATGATGAAGTTTCACCAACAGTGTCTCACTTCGAGCTTAAATCCAGCTACTAGTAACTACACAGTACTGACTGCAACGATAACTTTTATCTATACCTTTCACATGCTGCGCTTTCGGCCAGGGCCTACTAACGTCAACATAATACTCGATATAAACTTTTGTTCATGATGCAGCTTCCCCATGCAGAAGTTTCGCCTTCAAATGCTCTCTTGGCCATATGACGTAAGAAAAGGTTACTAGTAACATCACAGTACTAGCCACAGTTTGATTGCAAAATTCTACGACTTTCACATGTTGATGTTTCGGCTTGCGCTTAGCCTACTAGAAGCAACATAATACTAGTCATATCATAGAGCGTGATCAGCTTGTGACGTTCTCATGATGAAGTTTCACCAACAGTGTCTCATTTCGAGCTTAAATCCAGCTACTAGTAACTACACAGTACTGACTGCAACGCTAACTTTTATCTATACCTTTCACATGCTGCGCTTTCGGCCAGGGCCTACTAACGTCAACATAATACTCGATATAAACTTTTGTTCATGATGCAGCTTCCCCATGCAGAAGTTTCGCCTTCAAATGCTCTCTTGGCCATATGACGTAACACAAGGTTACTAGTAACATCACAGTACTAGCCACAATTTGATCGCAAAATTCTACGACTTTCACATGTTGATGTTTCGGCTTGCGCTTAGCCTACTAGAAGCAACATAATACTAGTCATATCATGGAGCGTGATCAGCTTGTGACGTTCTCATGATGAAGTTTCACCAACAGTGTCTCATTTCGAGCTTAAATCCAGCTACTAGTAACTACACAGTACTGACTGCAACGATAACTTTTATCTATACCTTTCACATGCTGCGCTTTCGGCCAGGGCCTACTAATGTCAACATAATACTCGATATAAACTTTTGTTCATGATGCAGCTTCCCCATGCAGAAGTTTCGCCTTCAAATGCTCTCTTGGCCATATGACGTAACACAAGGTTACTAGTAACATCACAGTACTAGCCACAATTTGATCGCAAAATTCTACGACTTTCACATGTTGATGTTTCGGCTTGCGCTTAGCCTACTAGAAGCAACATAATACTAGTCATATCATAGAGCTTGATCAGCTTGTGACATTCTCATGATGAAGTTTCACCAACAGTGTCTCATTTTGAGCTTAAATCCAGCTACTAGTAACTACACAGTACTGACTGCAACAATAACTTTTATCTATACCTTTCACATGCTGCGTTTTCGGCCAAGGCCTACTAACGTCAACATAATACTCGATATAAAATTTTGATCATGATGCAGCTTTCCCATGCAGAAGTTTCGCCTTCAAATGCTCTCTTGGCCATATGACGGAACACCAGGTTACTAGTAACATCACAGTACTAGCCACAGTTTGATTGCAAAATTCTACGACTTTCACATGTTGATGTTTCGGCTTGCGCTTAGCCTACTAGAAGCAACATAATACTAGTCATATCATAGAGCGTGATCAGCTTGTGACGTTCTCATGATGAAGTTTCACCAATAGTGTTTCATTCGAATTGGTTCTGCTTTAAGCTCTCCAATTGTTTTGGATGAACCAGTTTTGCCCTTCGAAGCCACTTTTGTGAGCTTTTGTGGGTCTTTACCAAGAGGATATACCTCAAGGCCTCTTTCAATTCCTTTAAGTTCTTTCAACTCCTTTACAGTTTCTAGGTTCACATAGCTGCAAACCTTATTTCTAGTTTTAAGTCTGGCCAACTTGGGGAGAGTTGGTGCAGACCGTGACCAATTCTAGTAGGATGCCACAACAAGAATGTGATCAACTTAGCTTGTCGATGAACCTGCCCCACATTCAAACAACTCTATCGCCTTTTCCTCGTATAGTTATATGCGAGGGCCTCTCATAGAGAGCGCTGTTAGCAACCTTTTCCACATAGACGATAAAGTTGTGAGTGTTTTGCACATGGCTGTTGTCATCACCACGTGACGAGTCAACTCAGCTTGACTCTCTACACTCCGACAAGCTTTGCACATACGCCTTTAGTTCAGTATGTGTCTTTAATCTGACTCCGGTGCCTCAAGCCGGAAAAATTGTCAGATTATGATCATTATCGGTTAGTCATCCCGATGCAAGATCGTATCGTACTGTCTTTGTCTACCTCCAGATTCCGAAGAACAGGAGGAGACTCTCCCAGACCTACATATCTGGGAGAATGTTCAGAGGGCGAGAAGCTGTGGATTACTCTCCCCTAAGAACTGACTAAACTTTACCCTCGTCCAAGGTAAGTTTATTTTAGCTAGCCTTCTATGTAAAGGATCTGAGGCTAAGCTGTGTTTTTTCGAGCCTTTGGCTCGGAGCAAGTTCAGTGGGCGCCCCGAGTAGCTCAACTCTTTCCCACTGAACAGCGCAACGCTCTGTCACTCGCTGGGATTTTTGCGTGTCGGTTCTAACCACGCGACTTGTGGACCTTTTTAGGCCTTTCTCATTCACAAGTCTATAGCTGGGCTTCTATAACCCAGCTTCTGAGATCTAGATAGCTGCAGTTCTGCTAGGCTGCTTTTGCTAACTAGTCTCCCTTTAAGCAGTCCCTTGCCATGACTGCTGAACTATGTATCCACACAAGTAGTTTTTGAGCTCGATACATAATTCGAGATTGGTTGCCAAGCAATCTCTAGCGACAGAGCGTCATGCGCACTACAGACATGGCCTCTACCAGCAGCCATGCCCGAAGGAATCAATCACTGATCCTTCCGCAGGTTCCCCTACGGAAACCTTGTTACGACTTTTACTTCCTCTAGACAATTAAGCTCGATCCGCTTCATCCCGTTGCCGGAGACCGAAGTCCCAACAGTAGGAATTTGCAATTCTTGCTTAACTATCCAATCAGTAGTAGCGACGGGCGGTGTGTACAAAGGGCAGGGACGTAATCCCTATGAGTTGTTGACTCATAAGTACCAGGAATTCCTGGTTCACGTCTGCAAGTTACAACAGACGATCCCCTTGAAGCGCTGTACTTTTCTCTGATTGCCCAGTCCATTTCGGACCAAGGGCTGAGTACTCAATCTAAAAGTACACAGTGTAGCGCGCGTGCAGTCCAGAACATCTAAGGGCATCACAGACCTGTTATAGCCTCACTTCATCTGCGGTATTTAATTCCGCATAGTTCCTCTAAGAAGTGTTTGAATTCACATATAGTGAATTTCATTATTTAGATGGAGAAGATCTCGTTCGTTATCGGAATTAACCAGACAGATCACTCCACTAACTAAGAACGGCCATGCACCACCGCCCATATAATCATGAAAGATATTCAATCTGTCAATCCTTAAGATGTCTGGACCGGGTGAGTTTTCCCGTGTTGAGTCAAATTAAGCCGCAGGCTCCACTCCTGGTGGTGCCCTTCCGTCAATTCCTTTAAGTTTCGATTTTGCAACCATACTTCCCCCGGAACCAATAAACTTTGGTTTCCCGGTTAATCTCTTGCCAAGTCAAGATCGACTTTGACAAATTGTAGGTTGGTATAGTTTATGGTCAGAATTACGAGGGTATCTAATCCTCTTCAATACTCTGACTTTCGTTCTTGATTAATGAAAACATTCTTGGCAAATGCTTTCGCAGTAGTTTGTCTTGCCACGATCCAAGAATTTCACCTCTAACGTAGCAATACAAATGCCCCCGTCTGTTCCTTTCAATCATTACCGCACTCAGCCAACCGGCATCAATCGAGTAGCGGGTCATTCTCCATTATTCCATGCTTTATTATTCGATCCCAAAGGATGCTTTGAACACTCTAATTTTCTCAGGGTGAAAACACCGTTTCCACAGTTCGTCACATTTAAGTGCAAACTATTTCTTCGATGCGAAGGATGAGCGGAACGAGTCAACAGATTTAACTGAAGACCATGTTGCCGTTCTACTCAAACAGATCCAACTATGAGCTTTTTAAACGCAGCAACTATTGCATACGCTTGTAGAGGCTGGTATTACCGCGGCTGCTGGCACCAGACTTGCCCTCTACTCGTTCATCAATGGAGCTTTTAAGTCCATTCCATTCTGATTACAAACCATAAAGGTTCATATCATTATTTCTAGTCACTACCTCCTCGTGCGGAGAGTGGGTAATTTGCGTGCCTGCTGCCTTCCTTGGATGTGGTAGCCGTTTCTAAGGCTCCCTCTCCGGAATCGAACCCTGATTCCCCGTTACCCGTCACAACCATGGTAGTCCGTTACACTACCATCATAGGTTGATAGGTCAGAAATTCGGAAGTTCCGTCCCCAAGCCGAAGCTATCTGGGATCTTTCAGTTACTAGGACTCATCACGGGATGTGTCTGTACTTAGCAAATCACCCGGTGTAGTCTTGTAAAAGTCTCCGACAGTGTCGGACAATCAGCATGCATTAGCTGCAGGGTTACCGCAGTTATTCATTTAGCTTGCAAATCAACTAATAGATAGTAACTGATTTAATGAGCCATTCGCGGTTCCACTTTTTCAAGCTTCGCTTGCACATGCATGGCTTAGTCTTTCAGACAAGCATATGGCAACTGACAGGATCAATCAGTTTAATTGTACTTTGAACAATCTTTCGATTTGTTCGAATTTAGAAAGACATAGCCTTGCGGCCTCGTCAATCTTGCTTTGAGCTTTTTAAATCACGAAGAGTTTCAATGCATGCTTTGGCATGGCTACTAGTTACTACACAGTACTCTACACACTTAGAGTTACCCACGATTACACATTTCACATGCTGATGTTTCGGCTCGCGCGTACTAGAAACAGCATAATACTATGTGTACTGGTAGATAGCGCTCTGTGAGCATTTCCCATGAGCAGGTTTTGCCCTCCAAATCTCTGTTCTACTGTTACCAATACCGGCTAACAACTGTATCATACTAGGGAGAATTGACTCATGATTTAAAAACCAGATGTTCACATGTCGATGTTTCGGCTCTCGCCTACTAGAAACAACATAATACTAGTCTGTTAAAAATCTCAATCACGCCGCCTCTTCAGATACAGAAGTTTTACCTTTTATTGGTTAGAGAACAGCTTTCCAGCTGTCGACATGGTTACTAGTAACAACACCGTACTCAACACAAAAACTTTTCAACTTCACAACTTTCACATGCTGATGTTTCTGCTTTCGCATACTAGAAACAGCATAATACTTATTGTTTTGTCAAGTAATTTGTGTGTCTTTCCCATGTGAAGTTTCACCGGTCAACAATGTTTCCCTGACCAATTACGGCTACTAGTAGCTGTATAATACTAGGGAAAATGATTGAGGATTTAATATCAGATTTTCACATGTTGATGTTTCGGCTTTCGCCTACTAGAAACAACATAATACTAGTCTGCTAAGAAATCTCGCTCAAATTGCCTTTTCACATACAGAAGTTTCACCTTCTATTGGTTAGAGAACAGTTCTCAGCTGTCGACATGGTTACTAGTAACAACATCGTACTCAACACAAAAATTCTTCAACTTCACAACTTTCACATGCTGATGTTTCTGCTTTCGCGTACTAGAAACAGCATAATACTTATTGCTTTGTCAAGAAGTGTGTGTGTCTTTCCCATGCGAAAGTTTCACCGGTCAGCAATAATTGCCGTGTCCAATTAAGGTTACTCATAGCTGTATAATACTAGGGAAAATGATTGAGGATTTAATATCAGATTTTCACATGTTGATGTTTCGGCTTTCGCCTACTAGAAACAACATAATACTAGTCTGCTAATAAATCTCGCTCAAATTGCCTTTTCACATACAGAAGTTTCACCTCTTCTTGGTCACTGTACAGATGATGCTGTCTGTTCTTTATTTGGTTCTGCTTATTATAAGGAGGGGCATCACTCCTTCCTCCTTGGTTTGCATGCATTAAGCCTGCTTTGTGAAAAGCGTATCTTTCTAGCTTTTCTTCGCCTTACTCGAGTAGGACGATACAATCCAGACATTAGTCAGTCTTGGTGTAAAGTCACTGAGTATTATTCGGTTCTGCTTTATTCAGCAATATGCTGTATAATTGTTGTAATTTGCGAACATATTTGTTCTCAGTTCCGAACTACTAGCGACGACAGATTACCAGCGGTCATGAGCCATCAAGGTAGTTCTTTGGTGCATCAAGTAGAGAGGTGCCATCAAACAACACTTCCCTAATAATGCTACACACATAGAATTTGCTACAGTGCAGCTTTTTACTTTGCAAAATTTGCGCACAAATTTTGCATAGAATAAATGTTTTATCAAGATTTTTAGATCCCCTCCCTTGAGAGAACGTTACTCCTTTAAGTGAACACCCCGCGGCGTCCTGTTGTTATTGCTTATAACCATTTCGCAAGCCGGAGGCATAATGCACTACGCAAGCCGCTACTTTGGCACAGAGGCACCTAGTTTTACACCCGGGACTTCAGGTGGCCCAGTTTTACACCCAGTACAGCGGTGCCAGTTGGTAACCCGGTGGATCCTCGGAGACCAGACATGATCATAGATCAAACCCGATGTATGCTACTCCTGAACGTATAGTATCTCCACTGTGCAATGAAATTATCGTTCGTTTCGGGCCTTCCTATACGTTCAGCAGACAATCGCTAGGAATTCACCTCGTGACCCGTGGTGACCACACTGGATTTCAAGTTTATTGATTTGGACAGACCTGTCATTTATTTTGCTTTTCAGCTTCAGTTCTGCTCGATCTAGCTTGCCTAAGGCTTGATCTCGCTTTGCTCACCCCTGTAGGAGCCTCTACTAGTACCACTCGGAGTAATGGGGAATCCACCAGACCTAATCGATGAATGCCATCAAACAACAAACATCATACCCGGCTTCATCAGGCATATTTTATTACTTCCGAGAGGTACTTTAGTATCAGATCTTTCTCCATGCCTCTTATGAGGACCCGTCAGACCTTTCGGTTTATCGTTTAGCTTCAGTCCTGCTCGATCTAGCTTTCCCAAGGCTCGATCTAGCTCTATTCGCCCCACTAGAGGGCTCTCTAAGACCCCTCGGTCTTAGTGTTAGCTCCGGTACTGCTCGGTCGTGCTTGCTGAAGGCCCGACCCAGCTTTAGTTAGATTCTCGTACTTTCTCTTGGCCTCTCTAGGAGGACCAGACAGACCTCTCGGTCTATCGTTTAGCTTCAGTCCTGCTCGATCTAGCTTGCCCAAGGCTTGATCAAGCTCTATTCGCCCCGCTAGAGGGCTCTCTAAGACCCCTCGGTCTTAGTGTTATCTTCTGTAATGCCTAACCAAGCTTACTACAGGCCTTGGTCAGGTCTTTATCGGTCACCGATTAGTAACAGACCAATCATAGGGCCTTCCACCCTATCCGGGTTGAGGTCTTTAGTCCAGCCATATTTTGACAAGACACCTCTCCCTAATAATGCCCCACACATAGAATTACTGTCCATGCAGTATTTAACTTGTGTTTTTTTCTAAAATTTGATTTTCACTTTTTGGAGGTTCATTTGCTCCTCTGACACTCTTTCAGCTTCAATCTTACTCGATCTAGCTTTCCCAAGGCTCGATCTAGCTCTATTCGCCCCACTAGAGGGCTCTCTAAGACACTTCGGTCTTAGTGTTAGCTCCGGTCTTGCTCAATCGTGCTTGCTGAAGGCGCGATCAAGCTTTAGTTAGCTTCTCGTACTTCCTCTTGGCCTCTCTAGGAGGACCAGACAGACCTCTCGGTCTATCGTTTAGCTTCAGTCCTGCTCGATCTAGCTTTCCCAAGGCTCGATCTAGCTCTATTCGCCCTGCTAGAGGGCTCTCTAAGACCCCTCGGTCTTAGTGTTAGCTCCGGTACAGCTCGGTCGTGCTTGCTGAAGGCCCGATCAAGCTTTAGTTAGATTCTCGTACTTTCTCTTGGCCTCTCTAGGAGGACCAGACAGACCTCTCGGTCTATCGTTTAGCTTCAGTCCTGCTTGATCTAGCTTTCCCAAGGCTCGATCTAGCTCTATTCGCCCTGCTAGAGGGCTCTCTAAGACCCCTCGGTCTTAGTGTTAGCTCCGGTACAGCTCGGTCGTGCTTGCTGAAGGCCCGATCAAGCTTTAGTTAGCTTCTCGTACTTTCTCTTGGCCTCTCTAGGAGGACCAGACAGACCTCTCGGTCTATCGTTTAGCTTCAGTCCTGCTTGATCTAGCTTTCCCAAGGCTCGATCTAGATCTATTCGCCCTGCTAGAGGGCTCTCTAAGACCCCTCGGTCTTAGTGTTAGCTCCGGTACAGCTCGGTCGTGCTTGCTGAAGGCCTGATCAAGCTTTAGTTAGCTTCTCGTACTTTCTCTTGGCCTCTCTAGGAGGACCAGACAGACCTTTCGGTCTCTTGCTTAGCTTCAGTCCTGCTCGATCTAGCTTTCCCAAGGCTCGATCTAGCTCTATTCGCCCCGCTAGAGGGCTCTCTAAGACCCCTCGGTCTTAGTGTTAACTCCTGTAATGCCTAACCAAGCTTACTACAGGCCTTGGTCAGGTCTTTATCGGTCACCGATTAGTAACAGACCGATCATGGGGCCTTCCACCCTATCCGGGTTGAGGTCTTTAGTCCAGCCATATTTTGACAAGACACCTCCCCCTAATAATGCCCCACACATAGAAATACTGTCCATGCAGTATTTAACTTGTGTTTTTTCTAAAATTTGATTTTCACTTTTTGGAGGTTCATTTGCTCCTCTGACACTCTTTCAGCTTCAATCTTACTCGATCTAGCTTTCCCAAGGCTCGATCTAGCTCTATTCGCCCCACCAGAGGGCTCTCTAAGACACTTCGGTCTTAGTGTTAGCTCCGGTCTTGCTCAATCGTGCTTGCTGAAGGCGCGATCAAGCTTTAGTTAGCTTCTCGTACTTTCTCTTGGCCTCTCTAGGAGGACCAGACAGACCTCTCGGTCTATCGTTTAGCTTCAGTCCTGCTCGATCTAGCTTTCCCAAGGCTCGATCTAGCTCTATTCGCCCCGCTAGAGGGCTCTCTAAGACCCCTCGGTCTTAGTGTTAGCTCCGGTACAGCTCGGTCGTGCTTGCTGAAGGCCCGATCAAGCTTTAGTTGGCTTCTCGTACTTTCTCTTGGCCTCTCTAGGAGGACCAGACAGACCTCTCGGTCTCTTGCTTAGCTTCAGTCCCTGCTCGATCTAGCTTGCCCAAGGCTTGATCAAGCTCTATTCGCCCCGCTAGAGGGCTCTCTAAGACCCCTCGGTCTTAGTGTTAGCTCCGGTACAGCTCGGTCGTGCTTGCTGAAGGCCCGATCAAGCTTTAGTTAGCTTCTCGTTTTTTTCTCTTGGCCTCTCTAGGAGGACCAGACAGACCTCTCGGTCTATCGTTTAGCTTCAGTCCTGCTCGATCCTAGCTTTCCCAAGGCTCGATCTAGCTCTATTCGCCCCGCTAGAGGGCTCTCTAAGACCCCTCGGTCTTAGTGTTAGCTCCGGTACAGCTCGGTCGTGCTTGCTGAAGGCCCGATCAAGCTTTAGTTGGCTTCTCGTACTTTCTCTTGGCCTCTCTAGGAGGACCAGACAGACCTCTCGGTCTATCCTTTAGCTTCAGTCCTGCTCGATCTAGCTTTCCCAAGGCTCGATCTAGCTCTATTCGCCCCGCTAGAGGGCTCTCTAAGACCCCTCGGTCTTAGTGTTATCTCCTGTAATGCCTAACCAAGCTTACTACAGGCCTTGGTCAGGTCTTTATCGGTCACCGATTAGTAACAGACCGATCATAGGGCCTTCCACCCTATCTGGGTTGAGGTCTTTAGTCCAGCCATATTTTGACAAGACACCTCCCCCTAATAATGCCCCACACATAGAATTACTGTTTATGCAGCTTTTCACTTGTGAAATTTTTAATTTTCGCAATTATTATAGAATAAGTGTTTGCGCAGCTTTTCATAGGTCGAGCTCTAGCTAGCTAGCTCAAGCTAGCTAGCTAGCTCAAGCTCAAGCTATCTAGCTCAAGCTCAAGCCAGCTAGCTCAAGCTCAAGCTAGCTAGCTAGCTCAAGCTCAAGCTAGCTAGCTAGCTCAAGCTCAAGCTAGCTAGCTCAAGCTCAAGCTAGCTAGCTCAAGCTCAAGCTAGCTAGCTAGCTCAAGCTCAAGCTCAAGCTAGCTAGCTCAAGCTCAAGCTCAAGCTAGCTAGCTAGCTCAAGCTCAAGCTAGCTAGCTAGCTCAAGCTCAAGCTAGCTAGCTAGCTCAAGCTCAAGCTAGCTAGCTCAAGCTCAAGCTCAAGCTCAAGCTAGCTAGCTAGCTCAAGCTAGCTAGCTAGCTCAAGCTCAAGCTAGCTAGCTAGCTCAAGTTCAAGCTAGCTAGCTAGCTCAAGCTCAAGCTAGCTAGCTAGCTCAAGCTCAAGCTAGCTAGCTCAAGCTCAAGCTAGCTAGCTCAAGCTCAAGCTAGCTAGCTAGCTCAAGCTCAAGCTCAAGCTAGCTAGCTCAAGCTCAAGCTCAAGCTAGCTAGCTAGCTCAAGCTCAAGCTAGCTAGCTAGCTCAAGCTCAAGCTCAAGCTAGCTAGCTAGCTCAAGTTCAAGCTAGCTAGCTAGCTCAAGCTCAAGCTAGCTAGCTCAAGCTCAAGCTAGCTAGCTCAAGCTCAAGCCAGCTAGCTCAAGCTCAAGCTCAAGCTAGCTAGCTAGCTCAAGCACAAGCTAGCTAGCTAGCTCAATCTCAAGCTAGCTAGCTCAAGCTCAAGCTAGCTAGCTCAAGCTCAAGCTAGCTAGCTAGCTCAAGCTCAAGCTCAAGCTAGCTAGCTCAAGCTCAAGCTCAAGCTAGCTAGCTAGCTCAAGCTCAAGCTAGCTAGCTAGCTCAAGCTCAAGCTCAAGCTAGCTAGCTCAAGCTCAAGCTCAAGCTAGCTAGCTAGCTCAAGCTCAAGCTGGCTAGCTAGCTCAAGCTCAAGCTAGCTAGCTAGCTCAAGCTCAAGCTAGCTAGCTCAAGCTCAAGCTCAAGCTCAAGCTAGCTAGCTAGCTCAAGCTAGCTAGCTAGCTCAAGCTCAAGCTAGCTAGCTAGCTCAAGTTCAAGCTAGCTAGCTAGCTCAAGCTCAAGCTAGCTAGCTAGCTCAAGCTCAAGCTAGCTAGCTCAAGCTCAAGCTAGCTAGCTCAAGCTCAAGCTAGCTAGCTAGCTCAAGCTCAAGCTCAAGCTAGCTAGCTCAAGCTCAAGCTCAAGCTAGCTAGCTAGCTCAAGCTCAAGCTAGCTAGCTAGCTCAAGCTCAAGCTAGCTAGCTAGCTCAAGTTCAAGCTAGCTAGCTAGCTCAAGCTCAAGCTAGCTAGCTCAAGCTCAAGCTAGCTAGCTCAAACTCAAGCTAGCTAGCTAGCTCAAGTTCAAGCTAGCTAGCTAGCTCAAGCTCAAGCTAGCTAGCTAGCTCAAGCTCAAGCTAGCTAGCTCAAGCTCAAGCTAGCTAGCTCAAGCTCCAGCTAGCTAGCTAGCTCAAGCTCAAGCTCAAGCTAGCTAGCTCAAGCTCAAGCTCAAGCTAGCTAGCTAGCTCAAGCTCAAGCTAGCTAGCTAGCTCAAGCTCAAGCTAGCTAGCTAGCTCAAGTTCAAGCTAGCTAGCTAGCTCAAGCTCAAGCTAGCTAGCTCAAGCTCAAGCTAGCTAGCTCAAGCTCAAGCCAGCTAGCTCAAGCTCAAGCTCAAGCTAGCTAGCTAGCTCAAGCACAAGCTTGCTAGCTAGCTCAAGCTCAAGCTAGCTAGCTCAAGCTCAAGCTAGCTAGCTCAAGCTCAAGCTAGCTAGCTCAAGCTCAAGCTCAAGCTAGCTAGCTAGCTCAAGCACAAGCTTGCTAGCTAGCTCAAGCTCAAGCTAGCTAGCTCAAGCTCAAGCTAGCTAGCTCAAGCTCAAGCTAGCTAGCTAGCTCAAGCTCAAGCTCAAGCTAGCTAGCTCAAGCTCAAGCTCAAGCTAGCTAGCTGGCTCAAGCTCAAGCTAGCTAGCTCAAGCTCAAGCTCAAGCTAGCTAGCTAGCTCAAGCTAGCTAGCTAGCTCAAGCTCAAGCTAGCTAGCTAGCTCAAGTTCAAGCTAGCTAGCTAGCTCAAGCTCAAGCTAGCTAGCTAGCTCAAGCTCAAGCTAGCTAGCTCAAGCTCAAGCTAGCTAGCTCAAGCTCAAGCTAGCTAGCTAGCTCAAGCTCAAGCTCAGCTAGCTAGCTCAAGCTCAAGCTCAAGCTAGCTAGCTAGCTCAAGCTCAAGCTAGCTAGCTAGCTCAAGCTCAAGCTAGCTAGCTAGCTCAAGTTCAAGCTAGCTAGCTAGCTCAAGCTCAAGCTAGCTAGCTCAAGCTCAAGCTAGCTAGCTCAAGCTCAAGCCAGCTAGCTCAAGCTCAAGCTCAAGCTAGCTAGCTAGCTCAAGCTCAAGCTAGCTAGCTAGCTCAAGCTCAAGCTAGCTAGCTCAAGCTCAAGCTAGCTAGCTCAAGCTCAAGCTAGCTAGCTAGCTCAAGCTCAAGCTAGCTAGCTCAAGCTCAAGCTCAAGCTAGCTAGCTAGCTCAAGCTCAAGCTAGCTAGCTAGCTCAAGCTCAAGCTAGCTAGCTCAAGCTCAAGCTCAAGCTAGCTAGCTAGCTCAAGCTCAAGCTAGCTAGCTAGCTCAAGCTCAAGCTAGCTAGCTAGCTCAAGCTCAAGCTAGCTAGCTCAAGCTCAAGCTCAAGCTCAAGCTAGCTAGCTAGCTCAAGCTAGCTAGCTAGCTCAAGCTCAAGCTAGCTAGCTAGCTCAAGCTCAAGCTAGCTAGCTAGCTCAAGCTCAAGCTAGCTAGCTAGCTCAAGCTCAAGCTAGCTAGCTCAAGCTCAAGCTAGCTAGCTCAAGCTCAAGCTAGCTAGCTAGCTCAAGCTCAAGCTCAAGCTAGCTAGCTCAAGCTCAAGCTCAAGCTAGCTAGCTAGCTCAAGCTCAAGCTAGCTAGCTAGCTCAAGCTCAAGCTAGCTAGCTAGCTCAAGCTCAAGCTAGCTAGCTAGCTCAAGCTCAAGCTAGCTAGCTCAAGCTCAAGCTAGCTAGCTCAAGCTCAAGCTAGCTAGCTAGCTCAAGTTCAAGCTAGCTAGCTAGCTCAAGCTCAAGCTAGCTAGCTAGCTCAAGCTCAAGCTAGCTAGCTCAAGCTCAAGCTAGCTAGCTCAAGCTCAAGCTAGCTAGCTAGCTCAAGCTCAAGCTAGCTAGCTAGCTCAAGCTCAAGCTAGCTAGCTAGCTCAAGCTCAAGCTAGCTAGCTAGCTCAAGCTCAAGCTAGCTAGCTAGCTCAAGTTCAAGCTAGCTAGCTAGCTCAAGCTCAAGCTAGCTAGCTCAAGCTCAAGCTAGCTAGCTCAAGCTCAAGCCAGCTAGCTCAAGCTCAAGCT
>NW_027449915.1:0-5000 GCF_964194025.1 Convolutriloba macropyga
GCTTTTATGACTTTCATCCATTCAGGTTTTTTTTAAAAAAATTTTGAGCTTCAGTACTTGTCAAAACAAACCCTAATGATGACTAAATGAGGTCTATGGCGACATATACTGTCATTTCTCTTCGTGGCTTATGCTTTCCATGCTTACAATTTTTTTTTTAACTTTTTCTTATTTTTGGATTTTTGGAGCCTAACCTCTGTTTGTTTTATTGTTTTGTAGTCTTGTGATTCAGTCTAACTAAAAACAAATCCCCTGGCTCCTAAATGAGTCTTATGATAGTATTTGTAGTTGTCGTGAGTCTTGAAGTTATTCAGGGTAAAAAAAAAACAAACAAATTTTTGAACTTTGCCCTCTCTGAATTTATCGACTTGGTATCCGATCTTGATACCAGCAGGTCCAAACTCTCGACTAGTGAAGTTTATGTCCTTTGTTGAGTTTAGCATCCTCGGATACAATTTTGACATTGTTATGAAATGTTTTTCTCAAAAACAATAATTTTCGCCGTAATTATTCTTCCTTGTTATCTGTTTTTTTTTCATATTCTCATACTATCTGTTTTTTTTTTTCAATTGAAGCATTGCGTAACTCAGTTATTGGTTAGGGTTTACAAATTTTTGGGCATAGATTGTTTTCAACCACATTGTGAATTTTTGCTTTTTTCTATCTCAACTATTAGACAATTAATACAAAATGTGGATGGATAGCGCAAAATTTATGCGCAGACGTACATTAGCAAGGCTCCTTATTCTTGTACATGGTCATTTTGCTGTCTTTTTTCCAGTCCAAATAAATAAGGAAAGATTTTTTTGCTATAAACTGTTTAACTACTCTCACTTTCATCTGCTTCCGCGAAGCTTGAAAATGAGCCATTCGGCCTGATACTTATCTCCTTAGTGCTATATTTTCATTACACAGTGATCATTTATAAAGTATTTTTTCTAGAACCAGTACTTGAACACGATTTACTGACAATACTCACAGAATTATGTAAATGGATTATTAAAAATAAAATAATGAGAAACAGAAAAAAAACAATTGTTTCTTGACATCTTTTGTTCACGTTGAAAAAAGAAGCCTCTTTGTTTGATTGAGAAGGCATGCTAGATGAAATATGCACTGAATGACGTCGGGCAAATTGCGCTCGAAAAACAGGCGAAGCAAATAATACAGAATGGGGTATAGGCTAAAAAACATTTTACGATGGAAAATTTCGGAATAGGGAATGCTTCGAGCCTTCTCAAGCTCTCATGTGACGTAGGGACATTAACCTTTACAGTGCTCGTCTCTCTACTCTTTTTACCCGAAATCAGCTTCTTTCTAGCAATGAACTTAGCTTCTGAATGCACATAATTCTAATCACTCAAAAAAAATTTTAAAAAGTGAAACAGAATAAAGTTCTAGAAGAGTTCGGCCGAGCAAACATTTTTGCATAAAAAAAACACAGGTTTACAAAAATTGCTTCCAACTTCGTTCGAGAGCAATTAATCACAAAACTGCCCATTTGATGAATACAATTAAACTACTTTTGCACACCAGATATTGAAATAATCACATGTAACTCCTAAAGTATCAGAATTCTCGACTGCTTGGGGACTCCAGGACTCAAGTGCTGAAGTTAGTTCAAAACTTTGACTAACATCTCGAACCGCAGGAGTATCCAGGCAAATCAAAGATTTTTCAATAGGCTAATCCAATTTAATAATTTTGCTTTTGCTAGAAATTTTTACTCTTATCTCAAAAGATGCCTGCTTTTAGCTTGACTTTTAGATTAGATTTGGAGTGCTTGAATGTTAAAGGACATTAAGCCCATCAGAGGCCGTTAGGTTTTTTGTCATACCGAAATACAAGAGTCGGAGTGATTTTACTTATATACAAAACGCGGCTGTTTGAGATGCAATTATTCTTCGTCACGATAAAACTCATTACGAATTTTTGCTCAATAAATGGATTTCAGTTTTAATTTTGGTTACTCCGTGTTTTTCCGGAACCTATTACTGTTCTGCAGTGTCTTGAGGGAAAATATTAAAACCCGTTTTGTTTGATGAGCAAGCTGGTGACGAAAAAAATAAGAGCATAATGATCAAAAGCGTCAATCAAAACAGTTGATTTTTTTTCATTTTTTTGTCCTTTTAAAAATGTTTTCTATAAGTCCAGTACAAAATTTTCCGGATACAAATTTAGAAATGATTCCAGCATCAATTGATTTAAGTTTTACATAACAATTACGGATTCGAAACTATTATGAAATAGCCGTTACTTCTTTTTCTTTTATTATTATTCGTTAATATTTTTTTCCTCGTCGATCCAGACGTTTTGATTGTGAACAAAGTTATTCTAAGTTATTTGACAAAGAAAAATTATTTAAACTTGTTTATCCGTCAGTTTTCACAACAGATCTTGAGTTTTCGTCTTCATGTCCCGTACCGAACCCCCATAGCTTATCAGGCCCGTCTCAGAGGTTTTCCAGAGGCCAAGACTTGGGCGGAGGAGCCAAGACTTGGGACCTCTTTCGGCAGAGAACGCCAAGTCTTGATTTTTCTCTGTCAAAAGGAACCTCGTAGATCGATTCTAGAGTGTTCTGATAGCAGCCTTGTATTTGACCTGATCAGACTCTGAATCAGGCCGGAGATCTCTAATGTTTTCCTGAATCAGGCCTGATCGTCTATGTAGATATGGCACGGGGTATTAGACCAGGTAGTTCTAATTCATTTTATCGCCTTTAGTTTATCAAACTTTCGACTTATTAGAAGCACAGACAGCTTAGATATAATACAAATATAGTGCTCATCACTGCTTTTGCGTTTAAAGGTTTAAAAAAAGCACATACTTTTTGTCACACCTTGGTAATTTAAATTTAATTATTTTGACGACTTTAGTTTCGGGATCTAACCTTTGTCGTACTGACTGAAGGAATCTTGTTCGCCATATATTCTCTTCATGCATATGAGGTGAGTGAAGTCGAAGCCATCTTCACGCCCCCATTGATGACAGGCTGAAGCAGACGAAGATGACTTTACGATCTCGTAGAAGTATCCCTCCGAGACTCGAAAAGGAAGCAGAGTGCTCTAAAAACCATAATAATATTGTCACATAAACACAACTATGATTTAACCCCCCACGCATAACTCCAAAACGATATTTATTTCAAACAAGAGTTCGTGAAGATAACATTGTCCCTCCGTTGTTAAGATACATTCAGAGTCATAAATTACTTTTAGTTAGAGGTAAAACTGTTAGAAGACCCTAAAAGTATGCTAACTGCCGGAGTTTTGTCCCAGTTTGAGGTCCAAACCCAAATTGTCCTCTGATCAAACCCACTCGAGCGCACACATGTGTGTTTTCAGAGAGAAATTAGAGTCTGGACGGCAGTTCGAGCGCACTACAGTCTGGACCATGGTCTGCAGAGGGTCTGATTAGAGTTTATTTTGATCTAGAAAGTCTGGTCATAGGCAGATTCGAGCGCACTTGGATCTGATCATAATCGCTTTGAGCGCAATTGAGTCTGATTACCCTAGTCGGGACGTGGAAATATTAAAAGACCGTCCTCGACAGATTTAAGGTATGAAAAGACTGTCCTCAACAGATATTGCGTATCTGTCTGACCTAATGTGATGTCCTGGACTTTGGCTGGAGCTAAAACATACGTACTGGAATTTGGCTGGACAATTAAGGTCTGGAATTTGGCTGGACAATAAAGGTACTCTGGAATTTGACTGGACAATAAAACATATCCTGGAATTACTCTCGTGACCGTTATAATGACTTGTTTTCAATTTCCTTCAAAGTTAAGGATATGTAACGCAATTGGTTAAGCATTGGGTAAGATTGGAGAAGGTCACGAGATCGAACCCAGATGTTGTCGGAACTTTTTAGTTTGCCTCATTTTTGCATATGAAAAGAACTTGGCTGGACTTATTGAAAGATTTAGCCTCGAATTTAACTAGGGTCCTCGACCGTGTAATTTAATTCAATATCTACCCCCTTCTGGATTTAATTGGTCTTTTCATAAATTCCAGGTCTCGACTAGGCGGCTTCGAGCGCAGGTTAGTCTTATCAGAGAGCGATTCGAGTAAACTATTTTTTCGATTTATTTTTTCTGAGAAGATATCTCTGCCAAGAGTCAACAATAGAGCAGCATTCTGATCAGAGCTTAATCGAGAGTCTGATGGGGTTGACCATAACCAATGGGTCCAGCTGATAGCAACTGCTGGTTCAGCAAAACCTTTGAAAAGTTATGGAATAAATGCAGACAAAAAGGTTGTAACGCAAAGCTATCTATGTTCTTCTAATTATGAACCATCAGAAAGCTCAATAAAATCTCTCTGGCACTTATACTTTCTTCACTTTAGCAATACTTTTGGAATTGGTTTTGCCTTCGTTGAATTTATTACTGAGAACGTCAATTTTTATGGAATAAGTATATATTATAGCGGTAAATAAATTGTCTGTTCACATGCGCATAATGATAGATTGAGTCTGATCAGAGATTAACTGGGTCTGAAAAGTCTGATTATAGTCTAATTATAACCTGGGTAATGATTTGAGTTGACTCTGGTTCATGATTTGGAGATGGTCTGACCAGAACTTCTTCTTTCTGGAAAGTGTGATCAGAGGAAAATTTGGGTCTGGACCCCAAAATGAGTAGTCACGAAGAAGCAGTGAAATTTGTTGCTATGGTGAAGTTCCATCGAAAAATTATATGGCAAAAAGCATGCTCGATACAGCAACAATCTTAGATCTCAAATTGCTAGTTATGTTAAAGACTGAGCCGAGAAAAATGGGCAACGGTCCCCCCGCACCCAGAGCCTATCAGGTCTGACTCAGAGATTTTATAGGGGACAAGTCTTGGCGGAGAGAAGCCAGTTCATGGGCAGAGGAGCCGCGAATTGGGACTTCTTGGCAGAGATACCCATGACTTGCGATGTCTCTGGGCAAAGAGCCCCAGAACTTGATTATTATCTTTCAGGAGAAAACTTAGAGATCGAATCTGAAGTATTAAT